>NC_135308.1:165503405-165718405 GCF_048772815.1 Callospermophilus lateralis
CTCACTGGCATGTCACAAACACGCCCGCCACACGCACCACCTCAACACATAGCACCAGGTGCACATCCAAAGACACACATGGTCACCACACACACATCCCTAACACACTTGCCCCCCACCCCCATATCTACACACTCACGCACCACACACGCATGTACACAACGTACTGCATGCACACCCCTCACCCCATCCCACTGCCTGGACACCCCCCCAGGGCCCGCACCTCTCGTGGTGGAGCAGGATGGCGGAGGTGGACCCACACTGGCCCCACTGTCTGCTCCCAGGGTTCAGCCTGTGCCTGCTACTGTGTAGGCTGGGTTCTAGAAGGTTCTGCACACCAGAGTGGCTGTGCTGTGCTCAGGGGGAAAGTGCATGCTCCATCTTCATGGGTGGAACTGGCATGTCCAGTGAGGTCAGAGGACTGGCCCAAGTCCCCGAGGCCCAGACCCAGAGGTGGACAGAAGGCGAAGCTCAGGTTGCTGTGAGGGAGGAGGTGAATGGGCTTCCCTGCGTGCTGTCCCCAAGGCTGTGACGGTCTCGTCAGGGATTGCCGGAGGACTCCACATGACCAATGACCCGGTGCTGCTTGGGTCGGGGAGATGGTGCCACTCAGGGTGCTGGATGCGGGCTCCCGCCACACCCAGAGGAGCTGGACCCCAGGAGCGGAGGAGCCTCGTGGGAGCAGGGAGTGCTGGGCCCCACTGTCCGTCAGAGCCCCTTCCCAGGTGCCCTGGTGGTGCAGGCTTCATCTGGCAGCCGCCCCTCCTGGCCCCCGTGGGGGTCCTGGAAGGCCTGGTGCTCGCTCCCTGCTGCTCAGCACTCAGGTCTGCTCAGGTGACATGTCCTCCATGGACCGGGGAGTCCCTGAGGTGGACAGGCCTCCAGAGCCTTCCCCATGGGGGAGGAGGGGAGGGTGGGCCAAACACGAGGGTCCACTTCAGGGCCTGAGTGACACCTGGGGCACAGGGCCTGTTCTTGGAGGGAGACCCAGGGAACATCAGAAGCAGGGATGGGACGAGAGCCTGGCGGGCGGGGTGGCTGGGGCAGCCTGCTGCCCACCCTGGCTGTGGCCTGCTTTCTGAATCAGGCAGGTGAAGGAAGCGGCAGCTTCTTCCGGACCAGATGGCTACTCGGTTGCGGAGTGTTCAGACAGCGGTGAGCCCTGCGTCCAGCCATGGCTGTTGTTGACAAGGGTCATCCCAGGCAGCTGGGAGGAGGGTCCTGGGGTTCCTGCGGTCAGCTGGCGCTGGGCAGCAGGGTGGCTTCCAGCAGGCCCTTGTGTGAGCCTCGAGAGTTGGCCTTTTCCAGGCACTGGCCTGTCTTTCTGGAGCCCAGGGAGCAGCGCTGGAGATGGCCCCTCCCTCCCCGGAGAGGGACTGGCCAACGTTTGCCCTGGGGGGAGGGGAGTCTGTCCAGGAAACCCTGGCTTCTCCAGGTCACTCCTGCTGCCCACTCAAGTCCTGGGTCCTGGCTTGGCCCCTGCACGGGGTGCTCGTGGAGCCCAGTGCGGCTCTGCTGTGCCCCTGGTTGGCCAAGATGGCACCAAGCCTTTCCTGCAGCCTCCGGTCCCTTGTCCAGGCCCAGCACAGAGAAGTGGGCACAGCCGCGTGTCCCGAGCCCCTCTGGGGATCCTGAGAGGTCTGAGGATGCTGACCGGACTGCTTCAAAACCCCTTCCCAGCTCTGAGGCCCCTTGTCTTTGGAGAAAGCAGGCCAATGACTACGTCACTGTGTCATTCAAGGATGCTCAGGGTGACCTGGGGGGCAGGGTGGACCCCAGTGTGGCTGAGCTCCCAGCAGCCCTCAGCTGATCAGCAGCTTCTCCTGAGGACAGGTGCACGCCTGTGCATGTGGAGCTTGGGCAGTGGGGTCCAGGCCACCCCAGCTGGGCACTGCCCCCAGCCAGCTTTGGGGTTGCTGGCCATGTCCCCTCCCTTGCTGGCTTCCTGCTCTGCCCAGCGGTATGTGCTGATCACTTTATTCTCTGCTTGTAATTCAGAGAATACTGAGGCCAGTGCTGTCCGGTGGTGCCTCGTGACCAGTGGTAGCTGGGGCCCAGCCCCTCCTTGCTTATAGAATCCTGCAAAGAAGCAGGCAGGCTGAGTCACCTGCACCTTGGGGCTCCAGGGGGGACCAGGGTCTCAGCAAGAGGGTGACTCGCTGCTCACTGAGGCCACAGTTTGCCTTGAGGTGGGGTAGGATCAGGTGACTCCAAGGTGGAGAGCCTGGGGGCTGAGCATGGCCTTGCCGGTGACTGTGGGGATGCCATTGGCTGTGACCGCAGCTGGTCCTTCCTACCTGCAGGGATGGTGACTGTCTCTTGACTGTATCCTTGAAGAGACTCAAGGACAGAGCCAGGAACTAGGGCCCAGGTGAGGTCCCATGAGCCGAGCCCAGCACCTTCTCCTGACCTTGTTCTGAGGGGGTTTGGCCCCACATGCTGTGAAGCTGTGCTGAGGTGTGGGGTGTCAGGAAGGGGAGGTCCACGGGAGGGTCCCAGGCAGGGTCAGAATATCATCCCCCAAGTTGGGGTCCAACTCCTTCACCTGGTCCCGAGTGGGATTCAAAGCCTATCTTCATGCAGGGGGCTGCGGACCCCCAGGTGCTGAGCTGTTCTCCTGCTGTGGTGATATGACCTGAGAATAATGTGGGGTCTCCCTCTTTCTGCCCCCACCCTGTCACCTGCCTGCTTAGGGCCGAGCAAGGCAGGGCAGGGTGCTCCAATGATCGAGCCCCGGGTTGGGGCAGGCCAGTGGCCTCTGGGAGGTGCTGGTGGCAGCATCAGGTGCCTGCAGGAAGACCCGTCCCCAGACGGACCGTGTGGCACCTGGCACACGTGATCCTCCCAGGTATATTTAGAAGAGGTCGCACAGCCTCTAAAATACTCTTTTCAAAGCCAACTTCTGCCTCCTCTCACAGGCAGATTTTATTAGCCAATTACCTCCCTTCTCCCCAATGACAGAGGCAGCCGAGCAAGCCCTCTGATTCGCTTCACTGATACAAGAGCCCGAGACCTCGCTTATAAATAACTCCTCGCTTTGCAGAGACACAGAATCTGTCTTCAGACCTCCTGTCCCCCGGGAACGCCTGCACAGTGACAGCTTCCTGCTCCTCCTGCCCGTTGCTGTGGGGACAACCTTGATTGACATGCTGGCCTCCGTGTGGCACGCATGTACTGATTGCCTGCTGTATGCCAGGCTGTGTGCTGGGGGCAGGTGGCAGGGGTGGGCTGCTGGGGGTGGGTTCCTTGAGACTGTGTGTCTGGAGAGGTGAACCGGGAACCAGGGTCTGTATGTCTGAGTGGACGCCTCTGGGGTCACTTGGTGGCCCCAAAGACAGGTGCACCGGAGAACTCAGAGCATGTCGCCCTTAGGAAGAAAGGTCTCTACAGACGTGGTTTAGGGTCTCCAGATGAGGTGGTCCTGGTTAGGGGCCAAAACTCAGTGACGAGGCCTTGGAAGAGAAGAGTACGGCGTGCGCGCACACAACACACACACACACACACACACGCGCGCGCACACGGGGGACCTAAAGAGGAGCTGAGACTGAGTGATCCGTGAGGGAACCCTGGGCCACCAGGGGCTGGAAGAGCCTTGCACACAGCCTGATCTCAGACCTCAGGGCTCCCGTGCTGCACCTGTGTCCTAGGCAGCAGCAGGTCTCGTGAATGGCCAGGCAGCCCCAGGAAAGCGGCAGAGCCTGTAGATGATGGGGCCAGTGAGCCCCTCGGGCTCTGCAAGTGTGTGGGGCCTCCAGGCCCCTGCTGGGGACTGGGCTGGACTCAGCTCCCGCCTTGGCCTCAGAGGACCCATGGGGCAGGTGCTCTATCAGAGTGAAGGTGAAGACAGGATTTCTGGTTGGGGAGAGGGGACTCTGCAGACATGACTGTCCTGGAGTTAGGTGAAGGCAGACCTGGTTTCCCCAGAAGATCGGGGTGTGGTGGGGTGGACAGCCTGGGGATTCTTAATGCTCTTCCACCCATAAATCCAGCACTTCCCACACCGAGGGCACGCTCTGCCGTTGGCCTGGAAGATGGCTTTATGCGGACGCGGATGGGCATTTTTCATTTTAATAGCTGTGTATTTACTTTTATGGTTACCTTCTATTTATGGCAGTGGTGCTGGCTCTGTTTACAGGGTGATGGAAAGTGTCTTTTTTACAGTAATGATGCATGGGGATGGTGCAGTCGCGGGGTCACCGCGTGCCTGAGGCTCAGGAGACACTGCGGTGGGTGACCGTGTTTATTGAGGAGCTACTGAGCACCTGCTGCACACAAAGGCAGCAGAGATGCCGACGTGGCCTCCTGTGGCCTCCCGTGGCTGCTGGGCGGTGGGAGCTCCCCTGAGTTCTGCTCTCAGGCTGCAGTAAGTGTCCAGGACGGGCGCAGGGTGAAGAGACCTCAGTGCCCAGGGAAGCTGTGGGCCTGCAGTCCATGTGAACATGGGCATGGAGAGGTGCCTGTGTGTCCCTGCACCACAGGACTTCATCCTCCCGTGTGTTTGGAGGTCACAAGTACCAGCTCAATGTCAGCAGGCTGTCCCTTCTGGAGACTTCAGAGGAGAATCCATCCTAGACCCTGTCCCCAGCCCTGTCCCTGACTCCTGGTGGCTGCCACAAGTCCTTGGTCTTGGCTTGTGACCGCATCACTCCATTCTCTGCCCGCCCCACATGGCTGTCCCCCTCCTGTCTCATAAAGCGGCCACAGGCACTGCATTTGGAGCCCACCTTCGCCCAGGCTGCCCTCTCCAGGTCCTGTGCTGTGTGGACATGGACACTTGCTCCAGCTGGGGCTGCTTCTGAGGTCTGGGTGGGCTCGGCACTTGGCCACCACGAGCGAGGGTGGAGGGAACGTAGCTCTGGCTCAGACCTGAGCATTTGTCTGCTCCGGGCTCCTGGTGGCCCCTCAGTCAGTGGCTGTGACTAGCTGGATCTCTGTGATGGCCTCCACACAGGACCTTCCCCCAGGCTGCAGCCCCCGTAATGCCCTCTAATGGCCCTGGCACCCTCCTGCTCTAACCCCACCGGGGCTTCTTACCTCTGGAGGTCACTCCCACTCACCCTGGATGTGTCATCTGGGGCTGAGCTGACCATCTTGGGACCACCCTACACACAGTGTGGTGCTTCAGGGAGCCCCCAGCATGTGTCCATTTATAAGTTAACTTTTCTTTTTTCTGTGTGTTTTTCAAAAGAAAATTGTGAGCCGTGTTGTACACTCGCACCCAGGTCCCTCTCCTGTAGGACACTCGCACCCAGCCTCCCCAGAGGCGGTTTTTACTCAGGTTGGAATGGACCAGCCAATTTGGCAGTTACCTGCTCTGTTATTAAAGGTGTGCTCCTTAATGTTTTTTCATTTTATTTGTGATTTATTCTTAAGGCATTAATTCCCGTTAATTGAAACGGAGATATTTCTCTTTTCCATGAAGCTGGTGGCTTGAAAGTGAGAGCTTAGTGCTGAGTTCTGCAGATTGGGTTCCTTCCTTCTCTGGGAGGGCTGTGCACAGCCAGGGGTGGCTCCTGCTGCCCATGTGCACTTTCTGGAGTAAGCCTGGCCCTCCATGTGGACACCCCATTAGGGTAGGGGCCTCAGGAGCTGCAAGATGGGATGGCCCATCTCCCCTTCCCAGTCCTGGTCCCCACTCATCCCACCCCACCGCGCCTGCCCTGAGGGCTCCCAGGGCCCCAGTTACCAGCAGCCAGGGCCATGCACTGCAGGAGGAAGCTCTGGGACAGGGCTGTGCTTTGGAGAGAGGCCTCTGGCTGGATCGAGGTGGGGTCAGTAGATGCACGAGGCGGCCACGGAGGGATCAGAATGACAGAGAACAGGGAAGGGCTGCACCAGGGCCCTGGGGTTGGGGAGTGAGGCTGGATCAAGAGCACTGGAGTCAGAGCCCCAGCCTCGATCCCAGAATCTTGGCCACCAGCACCTCCATCTGGGAGAGCCACCATGGTGTCCCCTGGTGGAACAGCCCCTGGTCCTGAGCAAGCATCCCTGGGGTCTGCGAGCTGAGGGGGTCTTCCCAGGGGTCATGGGGTCCAGCCTTGACCGCCCTGCCCTGGAGGCCTGGGCCTTAGTGAGTGAGGAAGAGTCTCTGCTGTGGTCCATGCCTCATCCCACGTCTCCTCCTAAGCCATCCCCTTGGCCTGAGTCCCTGCCACCTCCTGCGTTCCCAGGTGGCCAGTGTGGCTTCTCCCTGTCCCACCCAGGCAGACCCTCCATCAGATTCCTTGGCTGAAGCCTTTCTCCGCCCCCGGCCCCAGGGTTCTCCCCAAGCTGGAGACTAAGCCTGGGGTTCAAGGCTCTTCTGGGCCTGCACAGCCGTTCGGGCCCGGGAGTGCGACGGAGGCCTGGCGCAGGGCGTGTGGTCCAGCCCATCCTAGCTGGCCTGTGTGTTGGACCCACTGAGATGGGTGGCATGAGGGCCCTCGGATACACACGAGGGAAAGCCCTTAGTGTGTTCGCAGCTCTGAGCACACTCATGAGTGTGCACACAGGTGCTCACATGTGTGCACATGATACCTGACAGCTGTGGCCACCAGGGGAGAGACAAGGCAATGCCTCCCAGTTAGCGGCTGCCTCCCGTGGGCGGGACCTCAGGCCCTGGCGTGGAGGCTGGACCTTCCTTCTGCCTACTATAGAGGCTGGGCCTCCCTCCCTCATGTTTATTCAAAAGCAAGGCCTGAGCTGGGACTCGGGGTCTCTCCATCCCGCCAGCCGCCTGCTCGTTCTTGAACCAGCGTGTGGCCCTACGGTGGCATCCAGAGCCTGCAGAGCAGGACTGCTGCTGCTGCTGTCCATCCCCTTGGTCTTCCTCACCCAGGTGCTCGGTCAGCGTGTTCCGTGGTGGCGGAGAGCAATGCTGACCGTGGAGCGGCTGGAGGGGGTCGGTGGACGTCCCTGGAGCATGGCTGCCGTGCCCTGAAGCCCCAGCTGGCATCTCTGAAAGGAGAGAGGAGGCCGGTGGAGCCTCGCTGGCCTCCAGCACACTCCTGTCCACTCAGAGAAGCCCTTGGGCACCCAGGAGAACATGCTGTGGCCCTGAAGTTCCTGCAGAGCTGCCACTCCTTGTCCACACTGACAAGAAGAGCCCGCCACGGGATTCTGGGAATCAGTGTTTCTGTAGCCCGGAGTGACCCTTTGGAAGCGGGTGAGCTCATCAGCTGCTTCCCAGTGCCCTCGGGCCCCAACTGGAGCCTCCAGGTGGCACAGAGCCGATTCCCGCCTCTCAGGGGGTTCCAGCCGTGGGCTTGGGCAGGGGGCGCTACCACCACTGCTGGGCTTTGAGGTCAGAGGTCCCCTAGTCCTCTGGTCCCTCAGCCCTGAGAGGTGTAATCACAGCTGCCAACAAGGAGGGCTCTCCCGCCAACGGAGAGAAGGGGAGATGGGCACTCGAAGTGGGCGGCCGAGGTCCTGACCGCACCGAGAGTCCAGGCCATGGGGTTGTGAGCAGCCACCTTGAGGGAGGGCCACAGGTGTCTTCCTCGCCTGAGATGGCCGTGCAGGACCCGGCACCCATTCCAGGGGACGTGGCCCCTCTGGGGGCGGCTCCAGCCGTGGGGGTCCCCTGTGCTGTTTAATTAGTGTCTGCGCAGGGCCACGCTGACATCATTGTGCACTAATCCTTTAAGAACTGAGATCGTCTCAACTACGCCTGAGTTACAAGCTGAATAAATTAAAACTCCTTGTACATGATATCTTGTAGCCTTATTAAGTGGCAAGATTATGCAAAAAAAAAATCGTTAAGTATGATAATGCAACGAGCGGCGTGATTCGTAACAGGACATTCATTATCTCTCATTCTGCTCTATTTAAGCTCCGTTCCGGGGGAATTAGTGGCATTACTGTTCAAATCCTAACTTTTGTGTTATGAAAGCATGTTCCAGAGCTTTGAAACGTATCTGAAAGCAGAGTCTTGGTTTCCCAGGTCTAACAAGCAGCGGGCAAGCGTGAGGTCTCCCAGGGAGGCTAATCTGGAGATGTCACAGTGGTCGCACCAGTAGATTTTTCCATCTAATTAAAAATAATGTTGTTTTGCTGAAAGTTACCCAATCAAGTCACGTGGAGAGGCTGAGGAAGAGGGGAGAGGTGCTTCCTCCTGGGGCGGGGGAAGAGCATCCGTTTCTAATGACCACTCCAGCTCCATGTCTGGTGGCTCTGGGCTGCCTGGGGACAAGCAGGCTGCAGGCTTCCCTCCTTGGCTGTCACTGACCTTGGCTCCTATGTCCCCAGAGTAGAGTTCCAGGGCAGGGTCATGTTGTGATGTCATTTTAACTGCACTCCTTATTTGGGGGGGACAGTTTTAGGGTCACAGAAACGTGGAGCAGAGAGTATGGAGAGTCCACTCCTCCAGTGTCCCCATCGTGCACAGGTCCTCTGTGTGGTGCAAGTGGCATTCTGTGAATCACCTGGGCACCATCAACTGGAGTCCAGCCAGTGACCACAGTGCGTCAGGCTCACCCGTGGCAGGTTCTGGGTGTGGGCACAGGGATGGTGTCGTGTGTGCACAGAGCAGCGCCCTGTCCTGGAGCCCTCTGCTTCGGGTGGTCTGTTTGCCTCCCAGTGCTGCTCTGCAGTGTGTGGGCTGCAGCACCAACAGGCTCAGGACTTTGCTGAAGGTCGGCTGCACACTGTCCACGTCGGGAGTCGGAGCCAGCAGTGCTGGATCTATCTTGGCTCTGATGTGACCATGCGCAGGTGACCTCCCAGAATAGGAACACTGCTGAGCATGCTCCAGACACTGAGTCCAGGGGCCACCTGCCCTCCTGGAGAGGTGTGTGCATGCTGGGGTCCTCTGGAGAGGGGCAGTGGCAGGAGGGGCCTTGGTGGCCTGGGCTGTTTCCAGTGCTCCCTTTGCAACACACTTTTTATGCTAAGTGACCAATAAAGCTGAGAGTCCAGCCTCTTATTTTACAAATTTTTCATCTCAACACACAAAAAAGTAGCATTTAGGTAAGTTTATGATCCTTGAAATCCACCAGCCGTGGTTCCTGTGGCTGAGGGGAGGACATGGCCGGTGCCATCCATTGCTTCTCCACCCAGGGTCCCAGGAGCCACCTGCCCCAGTGGCTCCCTGTCATTGCTCCTGTTACCTGGGCCTGAGTCCCTGCCGCCCATGGGCATCTGGACTCTCCTGGGTTGACTAGCTGGTTCCTGTGGGAGGGAACCCAGCACCTGTGGTTCCGCACCTTGGCTGCCACTCCCTGCTCCTGCATCTGTGTCACCCCGTCCTGGTCCTCACCCTGCCCTGCACAGCCTTTACGGGCTCTTCCCAGCTGACTGGTTGCTGGGGCAGAGGTGGGCCAGCTGCTGCCCCAGGGCTGCCGACCATGAGGGGGACAAGGCAGGTCCAGGTCGGCCCAGAGGGTGGCCACGTGAGGGTGGAGGCACAAGGGCTCTGGGAGGCGAGGCTACAGGACGGCTGGAGGCCTTGCGGTCAGAAGCCTTGCGGGGGGCAGCCTGTGAGCTCTCAGGTGCCTGCATGAGGCCCCCGCCTGCCGGAGGGGCTCTGCAGTGCTCCAGGTACGGCCATTCAAGCGCCAGTCTCCAGTCACCCTCACAGGAGTATCCAGAGTCGCGTCGGGCCACAGACCTGGGTGCCGTGGCCCCCCATGTTGACACCTGGAGGTCATTTCAGGGGGCAGCAGTGAAGAGCTGGTGGTGTGAGGGCAGCCGGTGGTGATGGCATGGGGCTGCGGGCGGCTGTCCCAGGTCCAGTGTCAGCAGCCTGGCAGTGGCCTCTCCTCAGGCGGGTGTTGGGATGCCCGCAGGGCAGGCCCGGGAGAACCACAGGTCACAGGTATCACAGCTGGGCCGTCCACCATTGTAGCCTTCCAACGGCTCCCTGTGGGTCTCTCCTGGCTGCCAGCTCCCCCGGCAGCAGCTGAGCCCCACAGCTGAGCTCCGCCTGGCACTGGCCCCGGAGCTGGGCCCGAGTCCCTGCTGCTGACAGGCCACATCGGGGGTCCCCCGCCGGCTCCATCACCTGAGTTCTAGGATTCAGGGAGCTGCCTCACTATGAACCATTCATTATGAACCCAAGAACCGCCCAAAGCAGAGGTGCCCACTCCAGATGTGGGGTGCTGAGCCTCCAGCCCCCCGGGCGCCCCTCCTAGCACCCTGTGCTCACCACTCCCCAGGCTCTCCCAGCCACGCTGCCTAGGAGCGTCTGGAGGGCTGGGATGTGGCCAGTGATGAGAACTCTCCAGCTCTGTCCCCTCCCGGGGTTGGGGACATCGCCTGTCCTGCTGCCGTGTTCCCTCTGTGACAGCCCCCTCCTGAAGGTGCCTCGGCCTAGCCAGCTGCCACCTCTTGAGCACAGAGAGGACTCATCACTCTGGGGAGTCCGCGGGTTTAGGAGCTGCGTGCCAGGAGCCAGGGTCAAAGTTGGAGTTTCTATGTCCTGTTTTATGAACTGTGGGGACACCCTGGTGTGCGGACAGGACTGCCTGGGCGTCCTTGGCGACCCTGATCAGACTGGACACCGTGCACCAGGACTTCATGCAGGGGCTGCGCCATCGTCCCTCAAAACCCTGGGGTGGAGCTGGGCTCTGCACCCAGGAGTGGCCAGGGAGTGTTGTGCTGGGGGCAACGGCTGCACTCTCAGGCCATGGGCCCTCAGGGCCCAGCCCAGGGGCACTCAGCAGGGCACGGCGGTCCTGTGTTCCCAGAGCGGAGGTGCTTTGGCCTTCTCCCCTCCCTGAGAGCAGCTTTGCCGAACCTCGGAGCTGCTGATATTTGGGGCTGGATCTTTCTTTGATGTGGGGTGGTCCTGGGCTGTGTAGCGGGTGAGCAGTGTCCCTGGCCTGTACCTGCTCACACTGGTAATGGCCTCCCACCAGTTGAGACGCTGGCAACGTTCCTGAAACACGGCGGCCTGCTTAGTCCCTCTGCTCTAGGAAGGTCCCCACAGCCCAGGGCCCAGGCCGAGGCCATCACCCAGCTGCGACTCCCTCTGGATCTCATCTGGCTGCTGACTTTCCACACTGCTGAGCCTGGGACTCTACTGAGACAGGACAGCAGTGGACGGAAGGGGGCTGGTGCGGCCTGAATGCTGAGGTGCCCTCTCGTGTTGCGCATCACGGCTGGTTTCTCCCCAACGCTAGCCGCTGTGCACCCCCCCAAGCAGCAGTGTGGGGCTGAAGGGCCCAGGGAGCCAAGAGGGACCCCAGCCCAGTCCCCCAGGCCAGCAGGAAGGGCCAGAGCTGAGGCGGCAACACCAGCAGTGCAAGGTGGTGGACCGGAGGTTCTCCACGAGCCCCGTGCCCTGGCTTTGGTGCCAGGGCCATCCTTGCTCAGTGCCCGTCCTGCATGTGCATGTACAGACGCGCACACACCTGTACCTTGAGGCACCTCCCGGCCCCAGGACCTGCACTTTTGGCCTGTTTCTTGAGGCTTTCTCTAGGACAGTGTGCAGGAAGCATCCCTGTCCTTTTGTAGGGCTGTGTGCTATTCCACTGTGTGCAGGGCCTTTTCCCGCCAGGATTCTTCCTTGCCGGGCGCTTGGAGTACCGCTTTCATGGAATGTCCCCTGTGAGTGGCCGGCACGTCCTCAGGGTCTCAGGGGAGCCGCACCTGCAGGGTATTGCCCTTGCCGGGCTGGAGGCACACGAGCTCCCAGGGAGGGCGTGGCAACCTGGCCTGTCTCCCCCAGTCTATGCTCTCTCCACGGCAGCAGGTGTGGACGGGCTTCCCCGTTCCTGCCGCTCGTCTTCTCCCCCTGGGCTGGCTCTCCCCATCCTCGGAGACTCGTTTTCTTCCCCTCTGGCCACCTCCTTGGGCCTTCTTGCCTATGTCCCCCTGTCCAGGCTGTGGGACGCTGTTCCTGGACCTTTGCCCAACTTGCTCTGTCACAGGTGTGGCAGATGACGCTGTGGCAGGTGGAGACTCGCTCTGCTGTTCCTCTGTCCCTTGGACTCTGGTCATGCCCTTTTCTCTGGAGACCACTTGGGCCCTCCTCTGGTGGCTGTGGCCTTAGTCAGCCGGGCAGCCCTGGGGCGGGCTGGGGCCAGTGAGGACCTGGTGAAGTAGTGGGTTGGTGGGCACAAGCCACCTGGGGCCACCACAGCCTGGAGGATCTTTTGGCTAATGCTGGAGTTTCACGCCTGGGAGCTGGGGTCCTGAGAGGCTGTCCCTTCTCAGTGTCACATGGGGACGTGGTGACACAGAGTCAGAGAACCCTCCGGGTGGAGGCCGATGCTCCTGAGGCCAGGTGGCCTGGGAAGGTGTCTCCTCGGCAACTGGCCTCTGGGGTGTGGTGAGTCCACAGCCTACAATGAGGTCTGTGGGGCTGTCCACCTGTCCACATTTGTTGTCTGAGTGCAGCTCTGGTCTGGGCCCTGCTGCCCGACTCAGCCCTGCGCACCAGGGTTGGCATGCCACACTGCTCGGCGCACCTGCCCGAGGGAGGCCTGCACACCTGGAGGCTACTGTGCCCACGGGGCATGGCCAGGGCTCGCCCACTCACCGTGAGTCCCCGCTGCTCAAGTGCCACCTGATGGAGGTGGCTGAGCCCGGCAGCTGCAGCACTGTCCAGCTGGGCGGCAGGGCCACCTTCCCTTGCCGAGAACAACACCCTGACCTTTCGTGTGTCTGAGGACTGTGCTGTCTCTGGATTCACTGGGGACACAGGACGTGTTAGAATTTAGACCCTCCGCTCTCCAATGTCCAGACTTCCTGTGGTCCTGGAGCTGCCATGGTGGGGACAGAGGTCCTGCCCAGCAGGGCCTTTGTGGACATGGGCTCGGCATTGCTTGTGTTACCCAGGCCCCCGGGGTGCTACGGGAGTGCCCCAGCTGGGTCTGCCTGTGGTTCTGGTCCCGACCCTCCATCACCTGCTGTTGACTTGGGCACGTCCTACTCTGGTGTTGTCCCAGGTTGCTTCCAGGAGGGTGAGTGAGTCTCGGGTGGCCTGTGGCTCTCCTAGCAGATTTGGTGTCTCTGCTTTTGCAGCAGCCGAGGGATAATCCTCCCTTCCACTCCTCTAATGTCTGTCAAGGAGCAGGACCTGGGAGGTTTGAGGGGACAGTGCAGGCTGAGGGCCCCTGGGGCATGAGTAGCTTGCAGTTTCTTTAGGGATGGACGAGCTCTCTAGGCTTGGGTCAGAGAGGATTTTCATGGTGGGTTCTGGAAATGAGGAGATGGATGCTACAGTATAGATGGGGGTGGAGGAGTTGACCATCCTGTGACTATGACCAGGTGATGATGTTGGTGATGGTGATGGTGATGGTGGTGATGGTGGTGATGGTGATGGTGGTGATGGTGGTGATGGCGGTGATGGTGATGGTGGTGGTGATTGTGGTGATGGTGATGGTGGTGGTAGTGATGGCAGTGATGTTGGTTATGGTGGTGATGGCAGTGATGGTGATGATGATGGTGATGGTGATGGTGATGGTGATGGTGGTGGTGATGGTGGTGATGGTGATGGTGATGGTGGTGGTGGTGGTGATGGTGGTGATTGTGGTGATGGTGGTGATGGTGATGGCGGTGATGGTGGTGGTGGTGGTGATTGTGGTGATGGTGATGGTGATGGTGATGGTGATGGTGGTGATGGTGATGGTGGTGATGGTGGTGATGGCGGTGATGGTGATGGTGGTGGTGATGGTGGTGATGGCAGTGATGTTGGTTATCGTGGTGATGGCAGTGATGGTGGTGGTGGTGATTGTGGTGATGGTGATGGTGATGGTGGTGGTGATGGTGATGGTGGTGGTGATGGTGGTGGTGATGGTGATGATGGTGATGGTGATGGTGGTGATGGTGGTGGTGATTGTGGTGATGGTGGTGATGGTGATGGTGGTGATCTTGGTGATGGTGGTGATGGCAGTGATAGTGATGGTGGTGGTGATGGTGATGGAGGTGGTGATGGTGATGATGGTGGTGATGGTGATGGAGGTGGTGACGGTGGTGATGGTGGTGATGGTGGTGATGGCGGTGATGGTGGTGATGGCGGTGATGGTGATGGTGATGGTAGTGGTGATGGTGGTAGTGATGGTGGTGATGATGGTGGTGATGGTGATGATGGTGGTGATGCTGGTGATGGCGGTGATGGTGATGGTGATGGTGGTGATGGTGATGATGGTGGTAGGAGTGATAATAATGATTGGGACTACTTTTTGTGTCTTTGCATTATGCCCTTTAATACTAATAACCCTGTTAAGTCGTAGGAAGACATTTTGCATGTAAGTACTTGGGATTCTGAGAGGTTAAGTAACTTGTCCAAGGCCCAAAGCTAGTATGTGGCAGGCCCTCAAATTTGACCTTGAGCCTGGCTCAAATCCTAAAACTGGGACCCTGACTTTCTTATCTCGGAGTACATATCAACCTTGATTAAAATGGTTTAGAGGGCTGGGGTCGGTGCTTGGCCCCCACCATCCCAGGTCTTCTCCTGTATATGGAGTGGGTGGTGCTAACTCAGACTCAGTGCCCGTGAGGCCACACCCTGGAAGCCCAGTGTCCAGAATGCACTCTGGATGGACAGCGCTCTGCCCTTGAAGGGAGGGTCTCGCTCCCTGGGCTGAGCACTGGGTTTTGTAGGGGGCGGCAGGAGGCAGCTGCCCAGACATGACTCAGCGTGGTGAGTTAGCACAAGGTCAGCCGTGGACTCCTGTCCTGTGGGTGATGGGGTGCACTCTCCCCAGGAGCATGTCACAGCAAGGACTGTTAATGCTCCTCCTTCTGGGGGACACTTGAGCCCCTCATAGGAAGATACTGGAAGACCCTCAGAAAGCAGCCTCCAGGAACCCGCAGCGGGGCCTGGGAGGAGACCTAGAGCTGAAGGACAGGTGTCCTCCGCAGTGTCAGGAGGGAACCTTTGGACACGCCAGGCCTTTGGGTACAGCTTGGGTGCCTGTCCTGGTATCCAGGAGGCCCCCGGAGCCCCTGGGAACAGCCAGGACTGGGGAGTATGGTCCTTGGAGGGCTGAACGTAGATCCCCGCAGCGTGCGGGTGAGCGTGTTTGTGTTTTCACGAGGGAGCACGTTGATGCGGAGACCTGGGAGGAGGGCTGAACTGACCACTGCGAACCTGGGCGGCGAGGTCACAGTGCAATTTATTTTCTTTCTTCTTTGATTTCCTTCTTTTTATACAGAAATCGTGTTGACTGTTCTATGTAAAAACGTGTTAGTGAAAAGTGCTGCTGCCCTGAGGCTGTGGGAATGGCCTCGACTGAGCCAGGAGGTGTGCTCTTGGTGTCTGGGTGGCCGGGTCCCATTCCCGCTCTCCTGCTGTCCTAGGCACAGAGGGGCCAGGCCTCTTAGGAAGAGTCTCTGTGGCTGTGCAATGCACCCAGTGTCCTTGGCTTGCAGAGGAGGGGCCGGGCCAGGCTCTGGGTTCTGAGGAGGAAGCTGTGTCCCCTCACTGTGGTCCTGTGTCCCTTCACTGTGGTCCTGTGTCCTGGTGCAGCCTGAGGACCAGCCTGGAGGGGGCCCTGTCCTGGATCCTGACCAGGGCTGCCCTGCCCCCTCCTGGCTGTCCCATGGGTTGTTCCAGAGGCCTCAAAAGAGAAGAGTGCTTTAATTGATAAAGGGAAAGAAGAACAAGTCTCGCACCTTTTGCTCAGAGTCTGCCCTTTCCTGAGCACCTGGGTGGGCTCAGGAGCGAGGGGCTCAGGCTGACCAAGGGAGGATGAGGTCATTCCCCTCGGAGAATCCTCCATCTGGAGGGCTCAGAAGCCCCGGGCCCACCCCTGATTCCATGCTGGGTGGTCAGGCGCCCTTTCCTGACCTGGTTCTGAGCTGGGCACGTGCACTGACCTGGACAGGAGGCATCTGCAGCAGGAGCCCTGGGTCTGTCCCCTGGGAAGAAGCACTTTTCACGCATGTATGTCCCTGAGTTGGCCCCTGGATCGAGGACAGTGGGCCATTGGATCCTGTGGGAAGGGGCAGAGCGAGATCTCTCTGGAGCGCTCGGGCCTTGGTGACTTCGGTCTCCATTTGGGCAGAGGGCAGGTACCCAGGCCACGGGAGCTCAGCGCCACATGCTGACCCTCCCTGCTGTACAGCTGGGCCACTTACCCTGGACAGTCCTCAGGAGCATGGGCAGGTTCTTGGGTTACTAGACGTTGGGAGCAACGGTCAGCCGCTCGGCTGCCCTGAGCCAGGGTTGCCAGCCCGCAGCCTGCTAAGGAGAGGATCTTGCTGGACAGCAGCACCCGGCGTGGCTGGGCTCTTTCCGGCAGGCAGGGTGGGTGTGCGTGAGGAGCTTGTAGAGTGTTAGACCAGAGGGGCCTTGTCCCTTCTGTCTGAACCACATCTGTCAGGGTGCAGGTGGGCAGGCGCAGGCCACTTGGAAGCTCCTGGCAGGCGGCTAAGCCCCGTCGTGCAGCTGGGCCCGGCTGGCCTCTGCCTCTCCACCACAGTGGCCACTTCTCTCTGGCTGAATGGACGGCTGACCCCTCTCAGAGCTCACCTATGAGACATGAGAAGAGTACACATTTAGAATGTGCAGGGGGGTTACTACCTTCCCTTGATCCCCTGCAGGGTCAGCTGGTGGTGACTGGGTAGGCGGGGTGTGGCCAGGAGCTGGGGCACCGGGGTGTGCCTTTGGACTTACATTTGTCTCTGGTGAGCAGAGCTCTCTGCTTCCTGGTGCTGTGTCCTGCGCTGCCTTCTTTCTCCATGCCCATGAGGTGCTGCCTCACCTTGGGCCCTGAGCTAGGGAGTGACCAGGGACTGACCCTCTGAAACTTTTCCTCCTGAAAGTGGTTGTTGCTAGGCCTTTTGTCCACGGCCACGAGAGGCCAACTGAATCCCCAACAGAAGCACAGTCGCTCTGGTATTCCCCGCCAAGGTGTGTTACTGAGACTCTGGGTTCTGAAGGGCAGCTGAGAGGCCAGGCCAGCAGGAGCCTCACGGAGACCTCTCTCCAAGTTTGCACATCTGGTCTCATGGATTGCCTGCCCCCAAAGACAGGAGCCTAGCCGCACACAGCCGATCCGGGCGAGGACCAGGTTGGGCTCCTTCTCGGGGTCACTTCGGGGCTGGACTCAGAGGAAGAGTGGCGATCTGGAGGAGGTCAGCACAGGTGAGCCATTCAGCATGAGTGCCGTGCTGGCTGCACGTGGACATTCTAGATGGGGACACAGCATTTCTGTTTTGGGTGTGTGAAGGGTGAACCCTGGGAGGAGGCTTGGAGGGGCGCCCCTCCCCCAGCTGGGGTGGGGAGCCACACAGAGAGGACCCAGGGGTTCTCAGAAGTGCCTCTCAGAGGACAGAAGTGTCCAGCAAAGCCCTGTGAGCACCCAGCAGCCCCGAGATCAGCAGGGCAGCACACTGTCCCTTCAGAGTGGCCTTCATCCAGGACCCAGGTGCAGAAGGCCACTCGCCGTAATGGCTACACTCTGGCCATCTGGGGAAGAGTCCTCAGAGCTTCCTGGCCCTGGGAAGGGTATGGGGAGACAGGGGTGGCCTCCTTCTCCACAGCTCAAGCCCACAGGACCCTGTGTCCTGCTGAGCAGGACTCTGCTCCCGAAAGCCTGGCGTCAGGCCAGCCACGTGGGGATCTGTCTGCGACTTTGCCTGCTGTGCTTCACCTACCTGGTCTTAGAGGAAGAAGGTGAGTGGGGGGCTGACCCCACTCACAGCAAACTGCTCCTGTTGGGGAGTAGACAGCCTTCTGCCGGGAAGGCACCTGGAGGGAGCTGGCCATGGTGCTGCAGTGTCCCTCCAGTCTGTGCCGCGCGGAAGCCTCGGCTGGGCCCCGCAATCCTCAGGCCTAGTGTCCCTCCCTAGAGCCCTTCAGACCACCCAGGTATTTGGGGCTGGCTGTAGGGTGTGACATCGATGGCTTTGTGCCACCACCAAGAGGTGACCAGTGGTGGTCACTAGTGAGGGTCCCTCCTGGAGCAGTGCTACCCAGATGCTCATCTTTCTTGGGGAGGCCTCAAGAAAGAGACACTACTTCAGGGGTCACTGTCCCTGTCAGTGTCCAAGTGCAAGGGAAGAAATGAGGCCATTGTGTGAAATGGCCATGGTGGACATGGCTGGGCAGGCCTGGCTGAGACCAGCTGCATCACCAGGCAGAGCATTGTCTGTGGGATGGACAGGGACCACGTCGGAGGTGCGAGGCAGGGCTCGACAGTGCACATGCCCTCTCCTGTCCCCAAGGTTCCCTTCAATGCCTGGCCGCAGTCAGCTCCTGACCAGGACGGGGCCTCCCATGTTAGTCCTGTGTGAGAAGGACAGGGACTGTCCTGAGGCTCCCTCCAGGAGAACCCACCCCAGGGTCTCATCTCAGCTCGTCACATCTGCCAAGACCCCGTTTCCACATGAGGGAAGTTGAGAGGTGCTGGGGGTCAGGTTTCAGTTGTGCTTTGGGGGGTACAGGTCAACCCATAAGCAGAGGCAATGGAGGGTCATTTGGCTTTGCGTCTGGCCAGAGAGGATGGTGTCAGAAGGCTCTGGCTGGTGGCCACGTGGGGAGGAGCCTGAGGACAGAGCCAGAGCCAGGTCTCCACAGCCGCCCTGCGCGTTGTTGGGCCACTCCTCGTGATTCCCGGTCCTCTGGAGCCGGGCTTTTTGCTCCACCTTCTTGAGTCTGTGGCTGTAACGTCAGGAGCCCGGCTCAGCCCAGCGGTGTGGGATGAACGAGGGCCCAGAGGAACCACGAAAGGTGCTCACCTGACAAAGAGCGCCACCGGGTCAGTGCCCACCTTGGCCGAGGGCAGGCAGAGGCCCACGGAGGCGAGGGCCAGCATGCGGGCAGCCGAGTTGGGGGATGTGCCGGGCAGGGGTCCCCTCTCAGCCTAGTCCTGCTTGTGGGCATCTAGCAGTCTGGCCAGCGCTTTGTGAAAACAGGGTGGTCAGGGGGTGGGGCCAAGCTGTCCCCTGCAGACTGTGCCCATGTCCCGCCCTCTTGGAAGCCTGAGTGGGAGGGTGGGATTCCCTGGGCGCAGTGTCCTGGTTAGCAGGACGTTCTGGTCTGCCCTCTGCAGCTGCGCTCGGGCTGTGTGGCCAGGCCCTGCCGCTCCCTTCCCGGACAGTGGCTCTGGGTGGCTGGCCGTCCTGCGGCGCGTCTCCTGCTCTGATTCTGTTTGTTATTTTTATTTATTCGTGTCCATTCATCCAGCTCCTGGTTGCTGTGTAGTTGGGGCTCAGGGACAGGCTCAGAGGCCTCCAGCCATCTCTACTCTTTCATGCCCAGAGTTTGTTCTTGGGAGTCCGTGACTCACAGGGCATGGGAGGTGCCGGGTGTCAGGGGCTCACGGGCGCCTGTGCTGTGTTCTGCCTCTCTCTGACCTGGGGAGGCCGTCCCTGTGGTGTGCTGATTGGGTCAGTGTGGGCTGGGCCTCTTGTTGTGTTTCCTGGCAGAACATTCTGGAAGCCCTTGCCAGCCCTACAGACAGCAAATTGTCTGGCTCTTCCATGTCAGATACTGTTCCAGGCACTGGGTTTACTGGAGAATGAGTGGCTGAGGTGGGCCGTCCCTCCAGGTGGGAAACATTGACCTTGAACAGGTCAGGTCAGGGGATGGGGCAGGTTGAGGGGCCTGGAGAAGCCCAGACCCGGTGGCAGCTGGCCCACACCCGGAATGCCCGACCAGGCTGGCTCCTGGCGTACTCGACTGAGGCTTTGGGGATCATGGGCAATGGGGCCTCGCCTGCCCAGGCCAGGGACCCTGTGTCAGCCTGCTGTGGGGTCCCCAGCCCTGGTGGCCGCTCTTGGTGGAGTTAATCGCACAGGTCTCACTGCTCAGCAAAGAGCAGCAATTAAAGCCACATGAGTCAGGGCCACCTCCCGCCCAAGGAGGCTGGTGTCTGCCATGCACACCCCTGGGACACGGGATGTGTCACCGAGGCTCTGATGGAGGAGGTCACCCTTGATGTGAGATGAAGTGGAAGTCCTCAGTGTCCCTGCAGCTGCTGGGACAGTTGGTAGAGAGCAGGAGGTGGGGCGGGCGCAGGGAGGTGGGCTGCAGGCAGGGCCGGTGGGTGGACCTCCAGCTCAGCTGGCCAGGCTCCTGGTGCCCCAGGCTGATAGGGAGCAGGGGGGAGGAGGACCAGAACGCAGCCCTGGGCTCTTCTGAGTCTTGCCTGCCTGCAGGCTTCTCTCAGATTTCAGCAACGACCAGGAGCCCCAGTGGCGGGAGCTGGAGTTATAGCGGCTCACGGCTCGCAGCAGGGCTGCACGGTAGGCCCCAGATCAAGAAAGGATTTCCACTAATTAGTCTCTGTAGCTCATATTCTCCCTGGGATTCCATTCAAGGATCTTTCCAGAACCAACAAAGACAAGGCGTGTGAGACAACGGCTCTCTTTGTTTAACACCGTCGTCCTCCTGGTTCAGGGTGAGGGACACAGGGCTGGAAACCTGGCAGACACGGTGTCCAGGGATTCATAGATTGGCCCCCTGAGGCGCTGCCCTGGTAGTTCCGGAGATCCTTCCGGGGGCGGTGGAGACCGGGGTGTGCACTAACGGACAGCATGCAGACTTGGCTGTGGGGTCCCTGAAGAGGAAGGTCAGATGCTGCCGGCTGGGTGTGGTCTGCACCTCACTCCTGA
Organism: Callospermophilus lateralis; assembly: GCF_048772815.1. Lineage (NCBI taxonomy): Eukaryota > Metazoa > Chordata > Mammalia > Rodentia > Sciuridae > Callospermophilus > Callospermophilus lateralis. Next base: position 165,523,893 of record NC_135308.1, read on the forward strand.
CCCCTCCTGCTGGGTCTCTGACCTTTGTGACTGTGGCCTGCTGTGCCCCAGAGCAGCGACTTTCCTGGCTCCCTTGACACCTGGCAGGCTCTGGGATCTCCTCCCTCTTGTGACACCCTCACACCAGCAGCCTCAGCCTGGCAGAAGTGTAGGTGACCTCTGGGCGGGGGCCTCGGAGCAGAGACCGGGGCTGCACAGGCGAGAGCTGAACACAGCCAGGCTTGCGTGCAGCCCGGAGGGAAGCGCTGGGCTTCCGAGGTGGCTGCCCCCTGGGGTGCCCCGCAGTGTGGCAGAGCGAGGCCACAGGCAGGAGGCGAAGGGTACTGGTGTTAGGACCTACCCCCAGAAGAATTTCCTGGGGACAGGCAGGAGCCTGCACAGGGCTTGAGGCTCAGCTCCCAGGTGCACAGGCCTGAGGGCCACTAAGCTGCAGGAACTAGGAGCCCACCTCCAGCTTCCAGGCACTGGGAGGGAGGGCTGGGCGCGGGAGCTGTGTTTGAATCCTGGGCCCGATTGACAGCTACATGCCCCTCTCTGCCTCAGTTTTCCCGCTTACAAAAGGCAAAGCAATCCCCCAACCCAGTGGTGACCCCTCTCATCCTGGTCCTGCTGGCTGGAGAGCCCTCGCTTTCACGGGTGCCTGTTGCCAGCTATGCTGAGCCCTGCAGAGTGGTTCCTGAGTGGTGACGATTGTGAGGACCCTTGGGCACCTGCCTGGGAAGGAAGGGGAATCTGAGTGGCCTCAGAGCCTGGACAGCCCCCTGCCAGTCCAGTTCCAGGGCCTCCAGATTCTGCGGGATCTCCCCTTGCTGACAGGCAGCGCCAGGCGAGCCACTGTGGGCGGCACATGTTGTGGGGCAGGCTGTACCCGACCAGCTCAGCAAGGCCGATCATTGGCCCCTTGCTCCGAGGAGCTGAAATCTTTACGGGGACAAGACCCCAGGCCGAGGACACAACTGACTCACGGTGCGACTGCCACAAGCACATTGGCACTTATTTGCATCTTGATGTGTAATCAAAAGCGAGAGCGTGGACTCCACAGAGGCCAGCCGTGTTTTACAATCCAGGTCAATCTGGGAAACCGGAGGCAGGAAATTGCATGTTGCCCTCCAGGCCACCGCTGGTCCTCACCGTGTCCGCTTTCCCTGCAGGATGCCCGCCTGCTGCTTTGTAGCCCCCTTCTCCTGACCTCCGCTGGCCTTACCTGACAGGGAGGAGCCTGCCTTGTGTGTCTACCAAGCCCCCATCCCTTCCTCTGAACCCTGCTCCACCTGAGAAGCCCTGCCTGGCCCCGCCACCTTCCCTGGGAACTCTCCCATGTGTGGGCTTCTCCCAGCGTCCTCAGGTCCTGGGCAGCCCAGGCCCTGCCAGGGAGCAAGTGTGCCCATGTCCACCAGTTCTCCGTGGCCAGGGCGGTAGGTAGAATATGGCCAGGAGTGAGTTCCCAGGGGGGCATGGCCTGCTCCTCCTCGATCTAGCCCGTCAGAGCTTTCTATGTGAGTGTGACATAGACACAGGTCATCCCAAGTGGTGACCCTTCTCCAGGGTCCACCCACTGAGGGCACAGGGCTCTTCCAAGTGGCCTCCTCTCTCAAGATCATCGCTCCAGCACCATCCCTTTTAGGTGTGGTCTGAGGATCTTAATCTTGGCCCTTCAGGGTCTCGGCATCAGCTGAGCCCACAGTGGGGCTGTCAGTATCAGACACTGGTGTGCAGTCCCTTCCTTGGCGCTGACGCCCTGTTAACGTGTCTAGAGATAGCCAGCGCACTGTGGACGCCCAGCTCCACCTCCCTCTCTAGGTCCCCTGCCCCGTCTCTCCGTCCTTCTTGCCCCCTCTCATCTGGGGCCGGGCCCATCGTCTGGACTCCACACAGACTCCTGATCAGCCCCATCCCTCCTGCTCTGTTATCCACACATCCGACCAGGAGGTCTTCTGTGGCCACCACTGTGCAGGGGCCAGGGCCTGGTCCACACCCCAATCTGGGGTAAGTGCTCAGGGCCTCATGGTTGCCCTGTAGCCCACTCCTGGTCTGTAGCTCCTGCCTGTTGATGGAGGCCTGGCTGAGGTCCAGATGACCAAGGCCCCGCCCTTGCCCTGTGACTCAGGGATGAACCCGAGTCCCTCTGAGCTCTCAGTGGCCCTTGCGGTGCAGGATTGTGTCACAAAGAACACCTGGGCCTCGTCCTGCCTCAGCGGAAGGAACAGGAGCCAGTGGCCAGGCTGCAGGCTTCCTGTGCCCATGTCCACCAAGACCTCACGGTTGGCAAACACGTTTAGGTGTGCAGTCTCTCTGGGTGCCATGCACACCCTGGGATGTGCGGCCTCTGTCCTGCAGCTGGGGCTGAGAGATTCGCCGAGCTTCTGCTGGAAACCTTCAGGGCTGGGGCCCTGGGCCAACGTGAGGTGACCTGCAGCTGGTCGCCTGGGTGGGCTGGGGATGAGTGTGGGGGCCAGCACAGGGCAGCGGACCTCGGAGCCCCTGTGGGAGCAGTGGTCTCCTGGGAGAAGTCAGGTGCGACACACGGATCCCAGCCTCCCAGCCTCGACTGGGGGATCTGTGGCTTTTAAATTTTCATCTTCTAGCTCATGAGCTTCTAGAAAGTTTAGAACTAGATTAAAAGCATGTGTGTCAGCCAGGTCGCCGTCCAAAGAGTCACAGGCCCCGCCCCTCCGAGGCCAGGGCTGTGCTGTGGAGGGGTGGACAGGTGTGCGTCCCCCCAGGTGACAGCTGCCAGGGGAAGACGGAAACAGCGATTAGCGTGCCTCATTAGCAGGAGCCCTCAGACACCTCAGCGCCCGCAGTGCTGACGACAGTCTCTTCCTGCACTCCTGTGGCCGGCCGGTCAGATGCCAGCCTGCCCAGGGGCAGCTGACGACGTGCTTCTGCTTCCGTCAGGTGGCCCTGGCCTGCGCTCCGTGGGCTTGCTGGCCGTCTGCAGAGCCTTCCTCCCCTGGCTCAGGGGCAGTGATCACACTTCATGGCCCTCACCCAATGCAGCCCTAAGTCAACCCCATTAACATTTCCAAGGTGATTGGCCTTTGGTTTTTGAGGTCTGTCCCCCGCCTCACAGCTCCCCAGCCCCACTTCCCAGGAGGCTCTCAGACAGGAGACGCAGAGTCGGCCTCACCTGGGCCGTGGCGGGAGGCCAGGCCCTCCCCAGTGCCTGGGGCAGGTACTTCTGTCCCCCACAGGCAGCCCTGGGCCCCCTCTGCAGCACACTTCAGGGACCACTGCCCTTCCAGGGGCCATTGTGGGCTGTCCTGAGGGTCCCTCAGGTCCCAGCTCTGACCAACTGTGTTCTTGCTGTGGGTGGGTGCTCAGCTCCATGCCTGTGGGAGGCCAGGAGTAGCAGTGCCAGGCCGTCAGGGCTACGCGGGTTTTCCACGGGTCCCCAGCCAGCTGCCCCTCTGGAAAACTGGCACAGTGTGTTCACCCCTCAGGACCTCAGCTGGCCTGGGGAGGGGCTCACCCCGGATGGAGCCCACAGCCACAGAGCCGCTCAGCAGTCGGGCAGACACTGCCAGGACCCAGGCTCCTGTGGGAGGCTTCCAGACGGAGTGGCGGGGCTGCCAGCTCTGGGCAGGGTGGCCGATGTGGTCTTCATATTCCTGCCAGTGCTGCCGTCTTGCTTTTCTGAAGCTCTGGTATTTCTGGCTAAGTCCTAATGAAACAGAAAGCCCCGGCTGTCAAGAATGTGACTTGTCCCCATGCTGGGCTATGGCACAGCCAGAGGCCCCGGGACACTTCTAACCCATTGCCCACCCTCCTGGGATTCCATCCTTCCTGCACCCAGAGCACATAGGTGGGTGGTAGTGTCACTTGGGCCCAAGGGTCAGAAAGTCCAGGACTTTTTCTGCCCTTCAGACCCTGGTCCAGGGACTGCAAAAAGAATCCAGCCGAGACAGGGTCAGCTGCACCCAGGGAGAGGGAGCCACTCACCTCTGAAGGACATGGCTCTGGGCCCATGCAGGTCAGTGGGGACCCCAAGGAGGCCTGGTGGGTACTGCCCACATGGGAGCACCTTGCTTGAGAGGGACCCTCCATGGGGGCCCCCATGCCTGGGTCTCTGTCCAGAGTAAGGTGCCTGGTTGTCTGGGGAGCCAAAGCTGTGCTGTTCTGGGAGCACAGGTTCCTGTGGTCACTAGGGATGACGCGTCCTGTAGACCAGAATGTGGTCAGCTAACAATGGTGGGCCCTCGAGACTTCTAGACTGGTCCCACCCTGGCTTCTGCAGGCTGTGGGCACAGAGCTGCCGTCCCGGTGACCAGTCCCAGGACTGAAATGCAGCTTTGGTGGACAGGGCAACACATGGACACTCTCTGCTCTTCCCATTTACTTTCTGTTGAATTAGAAGAAAGCTGATCGTGCACTTTTCAAACAAGAGGCCTGGGAACCCCTCACTGGAGCAGCCTCGTCAGGAAGCCCCGAGCCCACCCTCAGGCAGTTCCAGGCCGCCCTGTGGCAGGGCACAGCACATCCTTGCAGCTCTGGGGGTCACGTGGCCTCTCACGGGTCCTGGGCCACCAGAGAGCAACCCGACAGCCTGTGTCTCATTGAGGACCTCGGGTGGCTGTCTCTTCCCTCCCCTCTCTCCCGGGGCCTGTGGGCCCTCTGAGCCTGCACAGATTCCTTCCCTGAGCGCTGTGAGGCCACGAGGTCCTGGCCCCTGGGAGGCCGTGGAGGGGTGTTCAGAGTTGCCCCTGGCAGGGATGGCGCAGCCTGTGGGCAGCTGAAGGGCGACCAGGGGGGCAGGTGCTGACGCGCCACGGCTGTGGGTCCTGTGCCTGCAGGGAGCTGCGCTCTCCTGTCCTCCCCCTCAGGAGGAGCGCTGGGAAAGCTCCCTCTGCCCACACCCCTGGGGGACAGCACCTGGCCAGTCTGGCCTCTCGTCCCTGACGTGGGGCTGCTGCAAAGGAGGGCTGGCTCAGGCAGGAAGGAGCCCCAGAACTGGCTACGGGCCCTGTCTCAGGCTGGCCGGTCACAGGAGGAGGGGTGTTCCCAGCCAAGGCATCCTGCTGTCCTGGAGCAGCCCTTGGCCCGGGTTTTCCCCAGCCCTAGATCTAGAACATTCTCCTGGGCCCTGCCCAGCACTGCCTCCTGCCTCCTCCCCTAGCCTCTGTCCCCCTAGCCAGGGCTGTAGAGAGCCCTGGTCCCTGCTTCTCCCAGGAAGTGGCCACCTGCGGGGCCAGGGCGACAGGCTTGGGTTGGTTGTCCGGGCCTCTAGCGCTCCAGCCCGTGGACCTGGGCTCCTTAGCTTCTGGGATCTGCTGCTGGGGAGCAGCACTAGGAGTCAGGGGTCTGGGCACTCAGTCGCTCGGTGGGCTGGGATGAGAGTGGCCTCTGAGGAGCACAGGCTTCCAGAAAGGCCCTGAAGCTGTGCTCCTCGGCAGGACAGACCTGCCCCGGGCTGAGGCCGGTAGGTGGGAGTCTCTTCTTCCCATTTGACTGACGAGCTGTCCAGGGCGCCAGTCATGGGCTGGGTGAGGCGCATCCCTGTGCCTCTGCTGACAACAGGGGTACCTGTCCCTTCCACCCCCTCACTCCTGCAGGCCCCCACCCTGTTGTCTCAGCTGGGGACCCTCCACCCCTCCCCTCACACCATCCCCAGCATCTCCTCTGCAGCCCCAGGGCCTCCCCGTCTCTCCTGCCTCATCCATGCGGCTCTGACCCTCATCTCCCCAGGAGCTGGGCTTCCCCTGCACGTATCTGTGAGAATTCATGCCCATATTTTGACTTCATTATCTCAAAATGGCCCTATTTGGAGTTGGACTTTTCTGATGCTCACAAAATCTGGGAGGTGGTTTTTAATCAGTCAGCTCTGCTGCGGCCGCCTCCTCAGAGAAGGGAACAGTCTCCCTTGTTCTCCTGTTTTTTAATTTTTTATTTTTGCTGAGAACAAGTTAATTTGATCTCCTAGTGTGGGTCGCAAGCGCTGAGCTCTGCTTTTGGGGGTGTTCTGGGTTCTTTTCCTCTGTCCTGGAGCTCACGGGAATGCGGGCCGGTCCTGCAAGCCAGGCCTCCCCCCCACCATGGCTGCTCCGTCCTGCAGAGCTTGAGTCCTGGTCCCACGTGTGCTGATCTGTCCGGCATCTGTGTAGGGACACCTACAAGGTGTCACGTTGAACCTCGGCTCACATGGGGCTCAACGTGTAGCGGCCTCTGCCCTGGAGCACGTGGTGGTCAGCTGTGTCCCATTCCACCCATCTGTCCTTCCATCTGTGTATCCAGCCATTTAGCCATCCATCTATTTTCCATTCTCCATCCATCTACCCGTCCATCCATCCATCCGTCCTTCCACCCACCTGTTTATCTGTCTGTCCATCCATCCATTCACATTTTGGATGCTCTCTGGTCCCGAGCAGGCTGGCATGGCTCCGTGAATGCTCCCTCCAGCAGCCCCTGGGCAAGCCCTCCACTGTGCCTGGGATGGTGACTGTAGGGCTGCACTTTCCGAGGACTTCTTTGAGGGAACTGGAGGTGATGGCACCGCAGTGTGCAAGCAGGAAGGAGGACTTGTTAGGTGGCCTTGGGCACAGCGAGGGCCCTAGGCTGCAACATGAGGGGGGCTGAGGCCCACGTCCTCGGGTCTTCGGTCCTGGTGGAACAGACTCGGGGAATTTGACAGTGGCCTCTACCTCAGACCTTCAAGCATACCTACCACCTGGGTCCACCCAGATTCTGGAAGTGTGGGTGCCAGCTGAACACATGTGACCCCCGAAGCCCATGGGTTGAGAAGGAACATGAGTGGAGGGGCCTTGTCCTGGAGGAGGCGCCTCTGCAGGGCTCCGAGGCGGACGTGGTTCCCCCCTGGAGGTGGCCGGCTCTGGCCTCACGCTCTTTCTCTTAGGAGAGAGAGTGAGGCTGAGCAGGGCCTGCTGCTCAGGTGTTTCTGGAACCACCTTCCACAGCACATCTCCCCAACACATTTCTCTCTCTCCCTCCTTGTCATGAGCAGGAGAAGCCAATAAAAATCCTCCAGACAGCGCCCAGACATGCAGAGCGCCTCAGAACCTGGGCAAAGCACGCTGCAGCACCTGGAGGGGTGACCTTGAAACCAAGGGATGATGGTTCTCAAGGTCAGAAGCCCTAAGCCCCGCTAATGCTCTATTTCACAGACCTCTCCTGCCGTCTGCAGCTGTCCTGGAGGTGAAGGATTCAGGGCAGCACAGAGTGGCTGCTTACACCCCGAGCAGGCCCTGGGCACCCAGAGTGGCTGTGCCCCTGCACTTACATGTGTAACAGATGCACAGTGGACTTCTGCTACAAACAGCAAGTCGGGCTGTGCACAGGACTCTGGATACCAGGGAGAGGGCTGAGCCCACCCGTGCCACGCACAGGGGATGTGGAGGGTGGAGGGTCATGGGGCATGGTATTGGGGAGAGGCCCCACAGGGCACCCATCCGGGGCCTGTGGATTCTTTATAAACTGGCGGCCTTGGTCCACTTCCTTTGCTATAAGGAAACACCTGCAGCTGGGCCTTGTATGAAAAGTGGCTCTCTGTCTTGGAGGCTGGGGGCAGACGGGTGGTGTGGGCCTGGTTGGTCCCCTCTGGCGAGGGCCTCGGGCTGCTGCACCATGGTGGGAGTGAGCCCCTGGAGAGCCAGGGAGCAATGTGGGGTCTGCTTGCTCTTTTACCTGGAGGCAATTGACTGCTCTTCCGGGACAACTCCCTTGTCCTGCTGGGGACGTGCCTCGGCGTCCTAACCCCTCCCACCTCTTAAGGGGCTGTCACCTCTCATGGGGGCCAGTGTTCCACACCGAGTCCTTGGGGACAAACTCGCCCTGTCTGTGCTCTGGTTTAGCGGGGAGTCTTTGCTGACCCTGGGCTGGGCAGGACAAGGTGAGGCCTGTCGAGGAGCTCAGAGGAGTGACCAGAGTTTGCAGCAGTCGTCCCTGGTACCTGCTGTTGGAGGCTGTGAATACCTGCAGGAAGGTGCGGCCAGAGGCTGCTTCCTGGTGAATGCTGGACACGCAGCAGCGAGGGGCCTCCCATCGGCCGCTGCCATACCACCGCCTGGCCAGCTGGGCAGGGTGGGACCAATGGCCCTTGAGAGCAGGGTAGGGAGGTGCTGACCTGGAGAGCCGGCTGCCTCCCCTCGGGTGTGAACAGACCTTGTGAGTCCTTGTGTGGACAGAACCCGGTGCCCAGGTAGGCCTGCAGAGCAGCAGCCTCCTGCCAAGGCGGGGTGGAGGACACACATGTCCTCAGCTTGTACCCTCCCTCGGCTCCATTGCCACACAGTTGCCATGAGGGGAAGGTCTCTGCTCCAGAATGCTCCCTGTGTCTCTAATTACCAGCATAAGGCCGGCCCATCCCATGGAAACACGTTCTGGAAGCCGTGTGGGGTGGCCAAGTGAGCTCCAGCTGCAGCTGTCGCCTCTGACCTTGGAAGATGTCCTGGTGTGACGGGAAGGGCTTGCAGGGCGCCACCAGCTCCCTCGAAGCCTTGCGGGGCCCGCCCTCTGCCGTGCACTGGCTCTGTAAGGTGTCTTCTGAGCAGAGGGTGTCTCAGCAGGTCCCTGGGTAGGTGGTGAAGGGAAGGAGGTCATTTGTCGCTGAGTGCAGGCTGATGTGAGAGTCCCAGGGCTCGGTGTGGTTCCTGGAAAGCCCAGAGACAGGTGTGCGGAGGGAACGGGCCAGCAGGCCGAGCACGCCCCATTTAACTGCATCAGATGCTGGCAAGCCCTCCGCGCGGCGTCTGCCGGGCTCCTCGGCATGGCCGACAGGGAGGCAGACCTTCCTTCGTCTCGGTAGAGTTTCAGCAGACTTCATTTTCTGGAAAAGTTCTGGATTTGTGGGGGCTGGGGTGGGCGCCCATACACCCTGCACCCACTCACCTCTCAGTAGTCAGTAGTGTGACTCCTAGGCCTGGCGTGGGGCGTTTGGCCGGGAGAATCCCCGTCAGGTGGTCTTCAATAGCCAGTCCAGGGGCTGTTGGGAATTCCTCCCTCCATCTGGTGTCCTTCATGCAGGATCCTGTAAGTCCAGTTGCTGTGTCCTCCTTCTTGGCTCCTTGGACTGTTTCCCTGACTTGGGCTGAGTGCTGGCAGGTGTTGGTGGAACATCACCCTGTTGGGATTCGCCTCCCCATGACTGGGTGGGGCTCTGGGTCTGGGTCTGGCCGGATAATCACAGGTGTGAACTGTCTTTCCTCACCTCCGTCCAGAGTCCACCTGCACAAGGTGGCCCCTGCCCGGTCTCCACCCTGCAGCCACTGCTCCTCTGTCCCCTGAGTTAAGGCCTGCGGTTGGGGCTGTTCTCTTCTGACGTTCCTCGAGCCAGGCCTGGTTGGCATCAGTGTGCGTGTAGGTCCTTCTGTGCCTTGGCTGCACCTGTTATTGTGCTTCGCTAGCTCTGGCCCCTGGAGTCTGTCCGGCCACTGACTCTGTCCCTTTGATATGCCTGTCACTGTTTTGCTTGGTGTTTGAGCACTTCCTTACTTTCTGGGCAGGCAGGTTCTGTAGGCTCCCATTTCCTGCCAGCTGCCTTTGGAGGAGCCTGGTTCTTTTATGGTAACGAGGTTTTGAAAGCTGTGGCTGCTGGGGGACCTAGTTTCTGAGCCCGGGAGCCAGATCAGAGTACGTGTGTGTGTCCCCTGACTCACACATGCTCTGCATTCCCACTGCAGCCAACCTGAGTTCACGGACACCCGTCTGCAGCCATCACTCAGGGATGGCCGGATAATCACAGGTGTGCACGGGTGTGCACTGGCGCGAACCCTGCCTCTTGCTTGTCCATCAATCCCTGCTCACCAGGGGAGCCTGCTCCTGTTGGGGTCCCTCAGGTCTAGGGCACATGTACAGCTCTCGGACTCGTTGGCAGGTCCCATGGGAACTGCCAGCTCTTGCTGTGCTGGAGGATGGCTGCTCTTGCTCTTGGACTCCACTTGTCCCCAGGGTTCCCTGGGATAGCCTCCCCCAGCCCAGGCAGGAGTGCCCCACACATCAGCACCGTCGGATGCCCGAGCTCCACTCCTGCCTGGCTCCCAGCCTCCTCGATGATTTTAGCATCTGCACAGGTTAAGGTGCATCCTTTTTGTGGCTTCCCTGAGCTCTGGCCCACCAAGAGGCTGTGTGTCCACTGTGACAGCATCATACGGGGCAGGTGTACTACCCTAAACTGCCCTGGGCTGCCCCCGCTCCTCCCTCCCTCCTGTCCCTGACCCAGGTGCTCACGGATCTCACTTGTGCTTACTGATCTCTTGAGTCCCAGTAGTTTTCTCTTTTCTGTCACACGGTTGGATCCATAAGGTCCATGCCTTACCAGATGGGTCTTCTTCCTTCCCAAGCCAAGGCCCCTCCTCCTCAGCTCTGGGGAGAGCCCTTTCTTATTATCATTGAGTGTCCCCCGATGCCCCCCTGTGCAAATACGCTTTGTTTCTCCATTGGCCTGCTGAAAGGCCCTGGTTGCTTCTAGGTCGGGGTCATGAACAGAACTGCTGTAAACATTTTGTGCAATATTTTGTGCACCAAATTTTCCAGACCAGCTGGCTAAACACCTAGGAGTATGCTTAGCTCTGTACCCTGCGGCATCCCAGTGGTGAGCCGCGGCTCCTGCCGCTGCTCATTCTTCCAGCGTTTGATATTTTGGAGGTTTAGGAGTTTAGTCATCGTAATAAGAGCGTGCAGCTCAATGCATCTTTTAATTTGAAATTTCCTGATGAAAGACTGATGTGGAGCTTCTCCTGGGCTTGCCAGTTTTTGCTGATGTTTCTGTTGCCCCGCTTCTTAATTGGGTTGTCCCTGTCCCTGCGGTTGAGTTCTAAGAGCCCCCCCCCCCCCCCCCCCCGTGTATTTTGTATACAAGTCTTCATCAGATATGTGGCTTGCAAAAACCGTCTCCCAGGCCTGGCTGGTCTTCCTGTTCCCTTAGCAGTATCTTTGCAGAGCAGATGTTCCTAATGTTAGGAGAGTCTAATTTATCACACTTTTTCTTTCATGGATTATGCATTTGGTGTTTTTATCTAGAAACTCATCGCCAAATCTAAATCGCATAGATTTTTCTCCTAAGAGAAGTTTTGTGTTATTGTGTTTTATATTCAGGTTTTGATCAGTTTCTAGTTAGTTTCTGAGAAGGGTGTGAGGACTATTTCTAGATTCTTCTCTTTCTTTTTTCTCTCCTCCTGGTGGCTCTAGCACCTCTTTGTCAGGCCCAGACTCCTCGATGGCGCCTGGGTGGGGACAGCCAGTGGGTTCAGGATGGCCGTGGGGCTCCTGCAGATTCTGGCTTCCTGTGACCCAGGAGGACACACGCCACGGCTAGAGAACAGGACTGTGTCTTACCTCGGCATCGGTGCCGACATGGGTCTGGGTAGGTTCAGCAAGAGAACCCGACGATGGATAGACCTTTCTGAAAGATCCGTCTCTTCTGAACCTTCCTGGACCTCCTGGGCTTGGGTGCCCAGAGATGGGAGTCCACAGAGTGCCTCTCGGTGCAGTGTGGGAAGGTTCTTCATTATTGTCCCCTGTAGTCAGCACATGCAGAGCCACTCCAGGTCCCAGGTGCAGAGGTGGCTTTGCCAGCCCAGGCAAACTGTGAAACTGTCCCTAGGAAGCCGGGCACAGGTGGGCAGACCCAGGTTTGCTGCAGCTGCTTTCCGCAAGTCCTCACCTCGGCGCGAGCACTGGACACTCCTACCCATGACATGAGAACAGGAAGGCAGGGGAGTCCGTAGCACAGTACAAATGCAGCCTGGCTGCCGGAGTGCTCATGGTGTCTGTCCCTAGTCTCCGTCCCAGGCTTAGCCAAAATGAGGCCATGAGCACCCCATGTAGCACTGGGGCACAACTCTGAGCCCCTGCTCCTCACCAGTGTTGGTGTGACCACCGCGGGCAGGCGAGGGGAGGCCGTCAGGAAAGTCTGGGTGCTGGTGCCCCAGTGGGTGCCCCAGGGGACCTGCCAGGCAGGTGTAGAGACTCCCCTTGTTACTCCCACTGCCTGGGCAGAAAACGGAGGCTCAGCATGGAGGCGTGACGCTGGCCAGAGTGGCGCCTGCTGTCCCTGGAGGCTGGCTATGACCGGCAAAGAAGAGAAGTAGCAAAGAAGTCCTGGGTAGATCTGGCCTGAGGGCCCAGTTGCGGTCCTTGGGTAGCTGTTGGTTTGGGAGGTGGCTCCCAGGGACCAGAGGGCAAGGGGTCATCTGTCAGCACACATCACCGTGTTCTGTCTCAGCACTAGCCCAGGCGAGGCTCCTCAGCCCTGAGGGAGCCCAGAGTGCCAGCAACACCAGCTCCCAAGTCCTGCTGCTCTCCGAGTCCCCAACCCTCTGCCTCCAGAGTGTCCCTTCACCTCCCTCCCCCAGGACTCCTGCACATGCTCCATCCACCTCGGCCCCAGCCAGCCTTCTGCGCAGAAGCAGCTCACCACCCCCAGCCTGTGTGCAGCTTCCCCGGCTGGGAGCGAGGTCAGCAAGGAAGGGCAGGCTGGGAATTCCACCCTGTGCAGCCCCAGGACGCTCAGCACCTGCCCCCCAGGAGGACGCCTGGAGCACAACCTTCCCCGGGGTGCCCTGAGCTGGCCAGGCTTAGAGGAGTGAGGCCGCAGGGCCCCTGCCCTCCTTGGAGCTGGATTTGGGGAGACAGTTCCTGTTTGCATGTCGGGCACCTTAGAGGGCTTCTTTCCAAGACAGCCACTGCTTGTAGTGTCCAGCTGTTGCACATGCTGTGTGTCCCCAAGGGCAAGGGGTTCAATTAGTTAGTAGACGCGCAGCCTGCTCTGTGGTGCCTGGGCCGGGAGGCGAAAAGGCCCGACTGCTGAGCACCCGGTGTCCCCCCAGCTCTTCATAAAGTAACCTACAGAGGGACCCCTTCCAGAGTCTGCATAAAACTCAGCTGCTTGGCCAAGCAGGAGTCCTACGCCTCTCAGGGCCCTGCAGGACTGTCCCTTGCCCAGCTTCTAAAGGAGAAGTGGGTGTGGACAGCCCGTCTTGATGCTTGCACCAGAGCCTTGCGAGGAGGGACGCTCAGCATACAGGCCCTGCCTGTCGGGCTGTGCCTCCGAGCAGCCCTTCTGGCACCCTGAGGAGTGCTCTGCTGCCCAGGGCCTTGGCCCTGGCTGCTGCCGGTCACATTGTCACTTGGTGCTTTATCCCTTGTGCTCAGATGTGGTTTGACACACATAAAGCCTCTTAGATTCAGGTGGGGACGTGTTACATAAAGCGGGGAGCCACCAGTTACCAGGTACTGCATTGTCTCTCAGCACCTGAGGTTCCCCTGCTCAGTGCCAACTGGCCTTGGCAGCCACCCCCACATCCTGTGGCCACTCCTGGGCTGCCCGGTGGAACACCTGAGTGTGGAATGGAATGCTCCGGACTCTCACCCCTCTCCACACCTGGGCAGATGCTGGCTGAGCTGCCACCTCTACTCTAAAGCCTGTCCCCTCCTCCTCCAGTCCCCAGCAGTGCCTGGGAGTGTGAGAGGCAGGGTCTTCCTGAGCACTGTGGGGGGAATGGTCCTGGTGGGCCCAGGGTGGGAGGCTAGCTTGGCCTGAGCTGGGGAGGAGGCAGGCAGGGCGACTGTGACCAGGACCATGCGACCCACAGCCAATGCCAGGCTTCCTAGAGGGACTCTGTGTGCAGAACGTGCTAGGCTGTTCTGGGCCCAGGAGGGTTTACTGGAAGATGCTGCCCCTGCCTTGCCCCATGGCATCACTGGGCACTTGAGCTGACCCGCAGGGCAGGCTGCATGGGAGGGGTAGGGACCTTCTAAAAAGGCAGGCTGCTTGTTACCATGGCACCTAGGGACCCGTGCTGCCTGTTCCTCACTGCCTCTGGCCTGTGCCAGCTGGTTGCTGGTTCCTGGGCCTCTGAGGACCCTCGGCTGGGAGGAGGGCAGCCACATGCCCTTCATTGACCTTTGTGAAGTCCTAAACCAGGGTGTGATTACGACTTTACGATGTTGTGCCAACAGCGTTCCAGGCCATCTGGGGTGGGCGCTGAGGCCCTGTAACCGACCAGGCGGGCAGTGCCTCATTAATATGCACATTAACAGGACAATTGACTGGAGGCCAGCTGGACAGGGCCGAGGCGCTTAGCCAAGGACGTCTCAGCGCAGCCCTGGCTGCTTGGAGGAGAGCAGTAAAAGTGTCTGCCTCCTCCTCACCATCTCCATAAAGGGCCCGCGTGCTAGCAGTGGAGCAGGGCTGCGGGGCCATCGTGAGAACCTGGACCTCCAGCCCCTGGACTGAAAGTCCCATGCCCCTGAGGGTGCACAGCGCTAGGCTGCCCCTGAAGCCAACCAGGCCTGGGGTCAACCTACAGGAGCCCTGCACTGGCCTGCTGTGCTCAGACAGTCCCTGGGGTGCAGGGTGCTCCGCGTTCCTAGAGAATGAGGCTCGGGGCCAGAGAGCAGCCTGTGGGCCTGTCTTTGGGATGCTTAGTGGAGTCCACTCTGGGAGGGTCTGCTCTGCCCTTCCCCAGGGAGGAGCTGCCCAGCCAGGTGAGAGGTCATACCTGCGGCTCCCTTAGGTGTAGCTTCTCCCTAGGGTCAGGAGAGTCCAGCTGTCACAGACAAGGTCTGGGGTGAGCTGGCACCTGCTGGGAGGGTAGGGGAGCCCGCAGTAACTTTCAGGGTCCTGGACTGCTCTGTCCAGCCAGGCCACGGGTGGGGCAGGCGGTCCCTACATGCCAGTTCTGAGCGTGCGAGGGCAGCAGAGCCACTAGCCAGGTGCAGTCCCGTGGCTTCAGGAACAGACTGCCACCTACATAGCTTCTCCCCAACCGTCCTGCAGGTCAGAAGCCCGGCTGGACCTGACTCTGCCCAGGTCACGGTGGTGCAGGATGGGAGCCTTCCAGAGGCTCAGGGAGGACCCCTCTGTCCCTGCCCAGCTTCCTGAGGCCACAGTCCCTGGGCCTCTGGCTTTTCCTCCTGCTCTGGAGGCATCACCCATCCTCTGCCCCCAACCCCACCTTCTTGTCCTCTGCAGGCAGACCTCCCTGCGCCCCCTGAGGACCCTTGGGATTCCACGGGGCCACAGAAGTACCTCTCACTCGAAAGTGAGCCCCTTCCCCTCCTTTGCCCTGTCCAATAGGAAGCACACTCTGCCCTGGAGGGAGAGCTGGGGGGCCGTTCCCACCTCCGCCCAGGGATGTGCTGGCAGCCCCCTGCCCAAGCTCCACCCGTTCCTTTCTTCAGAGGAGGGTGACGAAGGAGCTCTGGGCCACCAGTGGGTGCTTGGGCCTGCTCTCCTGGGGCAGGTTGCCATGGGGAGGGACATGGTGTGTAGCGGAGCAGGCAGGGACGTGCGTGGCCGTCAGGGCTGCAGCCCCGCCCTCCCTCTTGCCAACCCGGCTACCAGCCCCTGCCCGTGCACCTCGCACTGGGCCTTGTGGCCAGGAGGTGCTGGCCCAAAGGGTGCTGGGTGGAGTGGGCGCACTTCTTAGTCTGTGTTACTCTAGCAAAGGGGAAGAGTATTTCTGACTCGAGGGCAGGGCCCTAGGAGCCATCGTCCCACAGTGGGGTGAGGTGCAGGGGCTGCAGCCCCCTCGATGGTTCCAGCCAGTCCTGTTCTGGGCCCTGAACGCGTGGGCAGGGTGTGACCTTGTTCCTGCTGTGGCCTGATGCATTCACATAAACCCGCATCCTGGCGCCCAGGGAGGTGCCTCATGTTGCAGGCTAGTGGGCATCAGGTGTAGGCAGCAGGGTGCTGACCTCGGGGGGCCTCTGACAGGGCCAGGGCATGAGGGGTGAGGTTAGAGGTCCTTCATTGTCACACAGTGCACACACACCCCACTATCTGCACACACACACAACAATATTCCTGCACACACACACACACACCACGCTACCTGCACACACACCCCACACACTACCTGAATACACCCCCCACACTACCAGCACACTACCAGCACACACACACCACACACACAGTGTGGTGTGTGTGTGTGTTGCTGGGGGGCAGTGGTCATCCTCGGGGGCAGGGCTTCAAAAGCAGCAGGTCCTGGGGAGGCCACCGGTCAGCCTTGGGCAACTGCTGGCTCTTGAGAGGGCACACAGGGACCTTCCTTGAAGCTGAGCCCCAAGGGACCAGCCCTGGGGCTGCTTGGGTGCTTCCCTGTGAGCACACAGGTGTGTGGTGGGGGGTGTGTGCACATCAGCTCTGCATGAATGCACATGTGTGTAAAGGCCTGGTGTGGCCATGCAGTGTGGTGTGTGTGTGCTGGTAGTGTGGTGTGTGTGTGTGCAGGTAGTGTGGTGTGTGTGTGTATGTGGGGGGTGTGTGCACAGGTAGTGTGTGGTGTATGTGCACAGGTAGTATGTGGGGTGTGTGTGCACAGGTAGTGTAGTGTGTGTGTGTGTGTGTGTGCAGGAATATTGTTGTGTGTGTGTGCAGGTAGTGGGGTGTGTGTGCACAGGTAGTGTGTGGGGTGTGTGTGCCAGTAGTGTGGTGTGTGTGTATGCTGGTAGTGTGGTGTGTGTGTGTGCAGGTAGTGTGTGTGTTCAGATAGTGTGTGGGGTGTGTGTGCACAGGTAGTGTGTGGCGTGTGTGCACAGGTAGTGTGGTGTGTGTGTGCCAGTAGTGTGTGGGGGGTGTGTGCAGGTAGTGTGTGGGGTGTGTGTGCAGGTAGCATGGTGTGTGTGTGTGTGCAGGAATATTGTTGTGTGTGTGTGCAGGTAGTGGGGTGTGTGTGCACAGGTAGTGTGTGGGGTGTGTGTGCCAGTAGTGTGGTGTGTGTGTGTGTGCAGGTAGTGTGGTGTGTGTGTGTGCAGGTAGTGTGGGGTGTGTGTGTGTGTGCACAGGTAGTATGTGGTGTGTGTGCACAGGTAGTATGTGGGGTGTGTGTGCACAGGTAGTGTGTGGTGTATGTGCACAGGTAGTATGTGGGGTGTGTGTGCACAGGTAGTGTGGTGTGTGTGTGTGCCAGTAGTGTGGTGTGTGTGTGCTGGTAGTGTGGGGTGTGTATTCAGGTAGTGTGTGGGGTGTGTGTGCAGGTAAGCATGGTGTGTGTGTGTGTGCAGGAATATTGTTGTGTGTATGTGCAGGTAGTGGGGTGTGTGTGCACAGGTAGTGTGTGGGGTGTGTGTGCCAGTAGTGTGGTGTGTGTGTGTGTGCTGGTAGTGTGGGGTGTGTGTATGCAGGTAGTGTGGTGTGTGTGTGTGTGTGCACAGGTAGTGTGTGGTGTGTGTGCACAGGTAGTATGTGGGGTGTGTGCACAGGTAGTGTGGTGTGTGTGTGTGCCAGTAGTGTGGTGTGTGTGTGTGCCAGTAGTGTGGTGTGTGTGTGTGTGTGTGCCGGTAGTGTGGGGTGTGTGTGTGTGCCGGTAGTGTGGGGTGTGTATTCAGGTAGTGTGTGGTGTGTGTGCACAGGTAGTATGTGGGGTGTGTGCACAGGTAGTGTGGTGTGTGTGTGTGCCAGTAATGTGGTGTGTGTGTGTGCCAGTAGTGTGGTGTGTGTGTGTGTGTGTGTGTGCCAGTAGTGTGGGGTGTGTGTGTGTGCCGGTAGTGTGGGGTGTGAATTCAGGTAGTGTGGTGTGTGTGTGTGCCAGTAGTGTGGTGTGTGTGTGTGCACAGGTAGTGTGGTGTGTGTGCACAGGTAGTATGTGGGGTGTGTGTGTGTGCCGGTAGTATGTAGGGTGTGTGCACAGGTAGTGTGGTGTGTGTGTGTGCCAGTAGCGTGGTGTGTGTGTGTGTGTGCATGTGCATCCTGGCCTGGCACCTTGCTGGGCATGCCTGTCACAGGCCTGCTGGGCTGCACAGGAACTCACTTGCCAACCCTGTGTCCCTGGGTGACCCTCAAGGGCCTGGGGCTGGTGAGCTGGCTCCTGGGCTCCTTGGCCCCGAGCACCTGGGGCATGCTCTCACAGGTGTCATTGTGCAGGGGGGGCTCCAGGGGTGCAGGCTCCTCGCGCAGGACCAGACGCTGTGCGCGTCTGCAAGTCAGGGCTTTCACCCTGCACCTGCCCCAGGTCTTCTGCTCAGGGGCACCTTCCTTGGGGCTGCGGGTCACACTGGCCAGAGTCCAGTGGCACTGGTGCTGGCCCCATGCTGGGTTCTGGGTCCCCCAGGGCTGTGGGCCATGTCTTTGGCTGCTTGCTTCCTGCACATCTTGCTCTCCTGACCTGAGCAGGCACCTCCAGGAAGCTCCAGTGCCTCCCGGGGCTGGGATCTGACCACTGACCAAGGGCAGAGCGCAGAGGGTTCTGCCCTCCCCTGGGGTCCCCAGGTCTTCTCTTCCAGGAGCACCTGGGTCTGGGGTTCTGCATCCTTGCCTGGAAGGCCTGGGCTGCGCCGTATGCCCAGGGCCAGGTGTCCAGGGCCTCTAGAGGGGCCCTCTGCAGATCCTGGTCTTGCACAACTTCATCATCTCCTCAAGCACCGTCACGCAGAGGTCATCCTCGTCCCTGTGACCACTCCACGGCAGAGTTTGGCTTCATGATCCACTACGCTTCCCTAATGAGCTCTGTGATAGAGAATCAGATACCAGGACTTAATAGAAACTCGATTTCATTATCACTCAAATATTGAGACTTTAATACTCCATCAGATCTTAAAGGACATCTTTCCTGTAATTTAATCCTCGCACGCTGTGTCTATAGGATCAGGGATAAGGCTAAACATTAGCACTCCATTGTGCGCGTGGGGCAGAGCTGAGCCTTTAGGTATCTCTGGTTTAGAAGTGGGGTCTTGTACTGTGGTCACAGACGCTGGTGTGCATTGGTGTCTGGCCTTGAGGCCACCTCTGAGCCCTGGGCAGCCCCATCACACCCATGGCAGGTGCCCTGAGTCGGCTGGGCATGAGGCCAGTGGGAATGGGCAGGTGCCTGGCTGAGCATCTTCTTCCCAGTGTCAGGAGAGGGGGACTGTGCCTGAGGCGGACCCTCCCAGTGCAGTACAGGGACTAGCAGGCCCTAGGGCAGGGCTCCTGGACCCTTCGGGGCGCCCTGCCCCTTTGATGCAGGCAGCATAAGCAGATGGGCAAGGCCAGGTAGCCAGCTGGCTGAGTGACCCCAGGAGGGCAGCAGGAAGGGTGAAGGTTTGTGTCCCTTAGAGCTGACTTGCAGACTCTCCCGTGCACACCCCCATCTTGCTTTGCCTGCCTTCAGATGCCCCTCTGGTGGCCCAGGCTGCTGTGCCCGAGGGGCCTCTGGGAGGCAAGTGTGGTGCCTGTGCACATGTGGGGTGAGTGCCAGGCTGAGTGTGGCCTGGGCGTGCTTCGGCTCAGTGTGTGGGCCAGGAGGCCGGGCAGAGCCAGGCGTGGGTCTCAGCTGCCCCTGCTGGGAGGGAGCGGTTCCTGCCGCCCCTCCAGGCCTGTCTGCGCCTCCCCTCCTGCCCCTTGGCCTCAGGCCAAATGAGCCAGTTAGCCTCTGCGTAATAAGAACAGCTGTGCCCCATCCTGGCAGAGCTCTGGTCTGAGCTGCGGGGACCCTGTGCCTTTGCCTCGGCTGTTGCCGACGGTGGCCTCTGTGATGCTCCTGAGCTCTGCCTGCGTTGGGCGGTTTAAAGATTTATAATGACCCCCTGTGCCCGCACAGGTGTGCACACCGTGTGTGGTGACCTTGTGGTAACGGGAAGAAGCGCTCGCAGCCCCCTCAGGTCTTTTTCTGATCCTGCGGGAACCTGCTCTCCCGGTAGCTCTGAGGACAGAGCCGCACACACACTGTTGTGGTGCCCTGCTCAGAAGAGTGCACAGTGGGGACATTGCTGGGACCTCAGGTCCTAATAAAAACCCATAGGACCGGGGAAGGCCAAGGCACAGGGCCAGGGAGCAGGCCAGGCAGCCGACCCAGGACCGAGCTCCTCTGCAGCCTGGGAGCTGAGCCTTGCAGCCAAGCCGCTGGGCCCCGTCTTCTCTTGTCAAGTATGAGCTCAGGGCCGAAGCCTGGTGGAGGCCACCAGCCTCATCACCCAGCCTAGGGATTTGTGTCTGACGCATCACATGACAGCGCAGTTGCACAGATGTCCCCCTCATAGCCGGGTGACCAGCTTGACCACGAGGCCCCTTGCCTCATCAGAGCTGCAGACGTTTCCTGCTCTGTCCCTCTGGGCCCCTGTCCTGGAATCTGTCTGGAGGAGCCTGCAGCCAGGGGTGGGTGCTTTGGGGCTGTGGAGAAGTCGAGTCTCTTGCTACTATCCTGGGTGTCCCTGATGGTCCTCCAGCTGGGCACTGAGGACAACAGGCACCTGACCTTCCCGCCATCTTCTGGCTTCCTGACAATGAGTTACTTGAAACACTGATTTGAAAGCTGTGGGTGTCCACCACCCTCCCCTAGGCCTGTTCCTCTGTGCCTCCCCGGGGCTGGGCCCCCACCTCCAGGGAGGCAGCCGGCTGTTGGTTTTTGACTGGGTGTTATCAGGGCATCTTAACTGAAATCGGCTTCCCATGGCCAAAAAGCAGTGCCACCTCACGGGATCTGTCATGGGCCCCGAACACGGGCAGTAAGTCCCTGACCTCACTGGCCTTGGGCGCCTGGACACTCCTAGGCCACTGACCACTGGGCCTTCTGGCCTCGCTGGCCCCTGGGCTCTGCTGCCGTGTTTTCGTCCTCACCAGAACACCACTCTGACATTTATGATTGTTAAATGCCATCTCCTCGTCGGTGCCTGTCAAAGTCATTTTGAATCTTTATTCTGTCATCTATCATATCAGACATACTCCCAGATTTGTGTCACAGCCCGCTGGATTAATGGCTCCTCCGTGTCCCCAGGTGGAGGGACGCTCCCCGGGGGCTAGGCCCAGCTCCTGGCTGACCCCAGGGCCTCCTCCCTAAAGGGAGGCATGGGGCGCTGCCTGTGGAGGGACCCTTTGTTGGACCATCTGGAGCCCTTGGCCTGGGCCAGGCCCACTGGAACTCTGCCCAGGTGAGACTGCCCTGTCACCCACACCCAGACCTGGGAAGGGGGTTGGCACAATGGGCCATCTGGACACTCTCTGGTCCTTCCAACAAACTGGACTGGCCTGGGTGGTGTGGCCCTCACCTTGGGACTGCTGGGCCTTCTGAGAGGCCTGATATCTATTCCATCTGGCCTGATATTGCAGGACTGGTCATCTCCTTGGACAGTGCTGCCTCTTAGCCAAGGAGGGATGCCTAGAGTGGCTTGGTGCCCACAGACACAGATTGTTCTTCCCAACATGGCCCCCTGAACCCTGGACACCAGGTAGTGCCCAAGGCTGTGGATAACTCTGGGAGTTTCATGTGCAGACCTCTCTATGGTGGCCTGTCCCTCGTCTGGGGTAGCCGTTGTGTCCTGCTGGGTGTGTTGTGAACTCAGTGAGGTGTTTCTATGGGGATAGAGGTACAGCCATCACCCCTCCAGCCAGGACCCCAGCCCTACTACCCTTTGTGAGGAGGGGCCCCCACACTGGGGTTCCAGCCCGTGGTGGACTGCACACCATTCCCTGGGGATGGTGGCCTGGTGGGGCGTGGAGCGTGTCTGTTTATCATATATCTGTGCCTCAGCCCAGGCTAAGCGTGTGCTGCAGGGCAGTGCTGGCGTCTGAGTGGCCTTGGGGCCTACAGGTGGCCACGGTCCCTGCATGCTGATGAAGGGCATGAATGGCGCTGTCCACACCCGAGTGCCTGGCACTGACCAGCCCAACTCTCTGACTAGCGAGGCTGCTCCTTTGAGCTGCCAAGAAGGGTGCACTCCTGGGTGGGACTTCCAGAGGACAGGGACCCTCCTCTCGGCTCCGCAGCAGCCCAGGGGCGGCCAGGGTGGGATAGCAGAGGTGGAGATGCCTGTGCCCCAGGGCCTTTTGGGGGTCAGACATCCATCCATCTGATGCTGGGGCCATGGTGTCACTGTGGGTCACTCTGCCCTCTGAGAGGGGACATCCACCCGTCTGCCTCTGGGGCCAGGGTGTCGCTGTGGGTCAGTCTGTTCTACGGGGAGGTATCTGGCCATCTCAGGCTGGGGCCTGGTGTCACTCTGCCCTGGCAGGCTGTGTCCATCCATCTAACGCTGGGGCCATGGTGTCACCAAGGGTAACTGTGCCGTACGGGGTGTGTCTGTCCCAGGCTGGGGCCATGGCCTCGTCCTGACACTCCCACGTGGCAGCAGCCACCTGGAGGTGGCACTCTGGGTGCCTGTGGGTGGCAGGTGCTCTGGATTTGCTGTGTCTTGACCCTGCGCCGTGCTCCTGAGGTCATAGCACCATTGGGTGTGGCCTCCTGTGAGGCTCCTCGGCGTCAGGACAGCTGCTGCCCCTGAGCCCAGATGCCTCTCCAGATGCCATGCCCTTGCTCTAGGCCACCTGCCCATGCCCGGCCTGGCCTTTGTCCCAGAGCATGGTCCCTTCCCCAGCAGCCCTGCCGGAGGCCCACTCTGTCAGCACTGGGTCATGGCCATCGAGGGCTGAATCCAGGGATGGCTCAGTGAGGCCCCAGGGAGGGTGGCGGGCTCAGTGTTTGTCCCTCCAGTCCTCCTGGGCCAGTCGCAGTCATCCCAAGGGCAGCCCAGCCTAGCCCTGGAGGATGGTCACCGTGCAGTAGGCGGAGACCATGGGGTCAGAGGGTGGGCATGCGGCTCCCTGGGGGAGGGGCTGCCAGGGCAGGAGACCTGGGAGAGGGTGGCCAGGGCAGCTGCAGGGCTCTTCCGGGAGCTCGGGATGAGTCCCAGGCCCCCACGAGCGGCCTGTCCATCACCTGGGACACTCCTGGACCCTCAGGCAGAGCTCACACCACAGGTGGGTTCCAGGCCTGTGCAAGACGGAAGCCTCCCGTTTTCAACCGATTTGGATCTGCCATAGTGGCCCAATTGGGGAGCAGGGTCTGGGCTGACGGGGCCAGTTATAATGAAGCCCTCGGTGGGCCTTGATCCAGTAGGACTGCTGTCGTGTAGGAAGAGAGGGATCCCTGGAGAAGGCCCTGTGGTGAAGGACAGCCTGGCAGAAGCATAGTGGACGAAGGGCCCCGAGGACAGTGGGCAGCGCTGGGGCCTGTCAGAGGAGACGGCCTCTGCTTTCAGAGTGACCACAGGAAATGCTGTCTGCCCTCGGAGCCACCAGGTTTGTGGCACTGTGTGGCAAGTAAACTAGCATCCTGTCCTGCTACCTGCCCTAGGACACTGGCAGTGGGGACCCAGGGCAGAGGAGCCTGGGCGGAGGACTACCTGTCCACAGGCCACTCTCACCACCACAGCTCCTGAGGGACAAGGGCCCAAGTTGGTGGCTGCTGCCTAACGGCTGCCCTGAGGTCCCACAGAGGAGGGGCAGGCTTTGGAGGGCCATTGGCTTGCACAGGTGACTGACAAGGGTGACTTGCTGGCCACTGATGCCCAGGCCCAGGGGCAGGGGGTGTGTAGTTAGTGGCCAGGTCCAGGGCAGGGGCAAGGGGCAGGTCTGCTGAGCTTAGTGGTTTCCCCAGTCCTGTTCCCGAGCCTCAGTTCGACCAGTCCCACGGGTAGACAGCTCCAGAGAACTGCCCAGGCCAGGCTCTGGCTGAGGAGGCAGCTGGCCATCACGCAGTGTCTGGGGTCAAGGTGGACAGGAGGAGCAGGGCAGCCCTGAGCAGACCTGCAAAGCTTAAACGGGCAGCTGGGGACAGAGCCCAGGTGGCTGCCGTCTGGGGAACGCAGTGGTGGGCGCAGGGGTACGCCCCGTGGATGGTGTGCGCTGCGGTTGGGCTGCTCTGCCCAGACCCTGTTCACTGCAGGCACCTGGCAGGCGTGACCTGCTGCTCCGGGGAGCGGCCCATCATCCCCCTCCTGCGAGCTGCATCGTCTTCTCGCTGATTTGTATGTTTGCTTGTTTATTCCGTCTGCTTTCTAAGGCAGGGTGCGATTTCATGATTGATAGTGTGAGTTAGAATCCGCAAGCCTGCAGGGAGGCGCTGTGGCCAGGGCCTGGGGTTCTGCTGTCAGGAGCGGGCCTGGCAGTGCAGCGTCGGTGGCTCACAGTCCCGGGGACACCTGGATGTGTGCATGCCTCCCAGCCTCCTGAGCCTCGTGCGCCAATTGTGCGTGACTCGTCAGCACCCTGCCTGGCTCCAGGTAGCTGCGTCTGGCCACCTTGGACAGCTCCCCCAAGCCCTGCCCTGCACTGTGGGCAGACCAGGCTGGGTGGCCTGTCTGGCATACACTATAGATGCCCCTGTGCCTCCTGGGTGATACCTAGACTCAGACACTTCCCGGGGTCCAGGGTTCCCTGAGCAGGTTGGGCTGTTGGGGCCCTGCCCACTGCAGCCCATTGGCATGACGGATGCCTGCTCTGGCCCCGGCCTGGGTTGGGCTGGGGACCCTGAGGGTGACGGCAAGGTGGGTACAGTGTGGCAGGAGCGAGTGTCTGCATGACGACAGCCGAGTAGCTGTGTGGTAAGGATGGCTCCCTGGTCTGCAGACCAGCCACCGGGACAGTGGGGACCACTGCTGTTCTGCCCCCTCGTCCTGTCTGCATCTGCGCCGTCCCTCCTGGGGCCAGCTCCACGTGGTTGTGGTACTCTGAGCCTCTGCCTGTGTCCCCTATGAAGCGCTCCCTGAGTGGCTGGGATTCCGCGCAGGCATCTGCAAGGTGCAGCCTCCCCAGGCAGAGGCCGTAGGCTTGGCTGCAAGAGGGCTCAGGGCAGCAGGATCACTGTGGGCTGGGGGGTGAGAGCCAGGCCACTTGCTGTGGGCCATACATGGGCACAGGGCGTGGGCATCTGGTGAGGGCCGCAGAGCTGTGTGGGGAGGGCGCCAGCTGGGCGAGGGTCACCCTGTGCTCCCAGGAGGTGGCCAGTTCCCATCTGACAGCCTGCATCGAGCACCGCGCTGCCTTTGTTGGCTAGTGTGTCTCTTCAGGGCTTGCTGCTGGTGGCCGGGCTACAATTTCACAGGCAGCGAGGACCTAACTTCCCCTTGGAAGTCCCTGGTGGCTGCCTTCCCTCTCCTGAGACGTCTGCCTCGGCCCTCAGAGAGACGTGTGTCCTGGGGCTCAGGAGATAAGTGCAGGGTGCAGAAAGCAACTGGAGTAGGTGCCATTGCACGGCACGTGTCCCTAGGTTGGACCAGGCTCAGGGCCACGCCTGCCTGGAGGTGCCTGGGTGTCCCTGCAGGCGTCAGTGTGGCGCGTGAGCCTGTGTGTGTCACGCTGGTGTGCACTCTGTGGCCTGCTCTGTGTCCACCTACCAGGGCGTGGTGTGTTGTGTCCTCATCTGTGTGTGGCTGTGCGTCTGTGACACGTGACGTGTGTGCATATGTGTGGACATGCACAGGCCTTTGGGAAGGCAGCAGAACCCTGACCTCCTGGCACAGATGGCACAGCTGGGCTCCCTGCCCTCCTGTGTGCACCCAGGTAGGCGGTGGCTCCTGCCTGGCAGTGCGACCACTCACACAGGCTTTAGCACACCTGAGGGTGTCTGACCTGCTTTCTGACCCTAAGGTGTCACATCTTGAGGGTGGCGTGCTGGCACCTGGGGACAGAGATGGAGGGACTGGCTTGGTTTCAGGGCCCTCTGCTCTGCATTTGGGGTCCCTTCAGTCCAGTGCTGCGTGTGTGATGGGGTGGGGAGGCAGCTGCTTCCTCCCGACTTGGCCCTTTCATTTCCGGCGTGGCTGAGACAGGGCCAGGTTTAATTTCCTGTCTGCTGTGGCAGAGCTGCCTGAAAACCAGGGTGCATACAGAGCACAGGCTGCTGGGCTGGCCCAGGCCTGGATGCCATCGCGCTCTCCGGGTGTCCTTTACAGTGTTTTAGATGTCCCCTTGGAGCCAGGTCTCCTGCCCAGAGCCCTGTGCCGGCCATGGTGGTCTTTTCTATGGGTGGGCACTGTGTGGGCCTCCAGGCTGTGGCCATTCACCTTACATCTACTTCTCTCTTGCAGGTCAGCTGGCCGCTGGCACCTGTGAGATTGTGACCCTGGACCGGGACAGCAGCCAGCCACGGAGGACGATCGCCCGGCAGACGGCTCGCTGCGCATGCAGAAAGGGGCAAATCGCAGGCACCACGAGAGCGCGGCCCGCCTGTGTGGATGGTAAGCAGCCAGGCAGCACCTCGGGGTGCTGTGCACAGCGTCGCTCAGGGCCATGGTGAGAGCCAGGTGTGGCCCTGCTGAGCCTGCTGCGGGATGGGCCCCGGGCTGGCTCTGGCTGACCTCTAGCATGACTGCACTGTGGGCCGCTCACTGTGTGCTTCCTGAGGGCTGCGGGTGGCAGGGACCCAAGTCTCTGGGCCCTCGGTGTTGCCACAGGAGAGGGAAGGACAGCGGAGGTGGTCTAAGTGGCATGTGGTTGTGAGCGAGATGGCCAGTCTGCTGGGCGCCACTGCATCTGCCCACATGTGGCTCTGGCCGCGGCCGAGAGAGCACGCGGAGCCCTCGCCTCTGGGTCTGGCTGGGACCCAGCTCCGTGAGCTGGACTTGATGGAGGAGCAAGCACCTCCCCACGGGCTCTGCAGTCCAGTGGCCGTGGCCTCCTGAGACCCCCTGCCGTTCAGCCGCCTGTGAGATGCACCCCGTTCTGATCCTTCCTGAACTGATGCTCCGTGGGGTGCTGGGCGGGGGGCACCCTGAGAGGTCTCTGTGAACAGAACCACAGGTGGGCTTTGTGGGGAGGAGGGACCCTGTGGCTGCCCTGGTGGCTTGGATATGGTATTGGCCTGTGGTGGGGGAGGTCACCGTGGGTCACTGTGGGAGACTTGGTTTGGGGCAGGCAGCCCATGGTTCATCAGGAGACCTGGGAGCCCACAGTCAGGACCTCCACCTGGGCCACAGAGAGGTCAGAAGTGGGGGACTCTTGTCAACACCCGTGGGTAAGACCAGGGGGATAGAAGCCAGGCACCCGAGCCAGGTTGGGACCCCCCAGGGTCACCTCCTGTGGCGTGGGTGTGGCCTGGCCAGCAGTAGCTGAGTCAGTCCAGGTGACCTCGAGGGAGCGGCCCCACTTTGGAGCTGTGGAGAGCCTTGGTTCCAGGCCATGAAAGGGGTCAGATAGGGTGGCCTGGGGACAGGAGGACAGAGTCCCCTGTGGTAGGGCTGTGAGGCCACCTCCTAGAGGGCAGAGGAGCCAGGCGCCCCAGATGGTGACTGTGGACTTGGGCCGCTGGATTCCCAAGAGCCCAGGCCCGGGGCTGGGGTCCAGGTGGGGTGTGTGGCTGGGCCAGCAGGAGGCCCTGTGTGGCCAGGGCTGGGCAGAGGGGGTGGGCCTGGCACCCCCACTACTGTGTGGTGGGGCCTGTCAAGGCCTAAGGTGGCCTCTGGGGCAGCCGCTGCTGTCATGCCGGGCTGGAAAGAGGCCCAGGGAGGTCAGAGTTCCTGCCAGGTCACTCAGCTGATGTGGCCTGGTCTTTCTGGTCTGGGTCAGGTCTCCCTTCCCCCCTCAGTCTGTGCACAGGATTTGGGCCCCAGGCTCAGATTTTGCCAGTCCTGCCTGGGAGCCGCGGTGCACAGCTCTCCTGTGCCCCAGGTCTGGGTGGGGGAGCAGGTCGGGTCTGAGCACTGTGCTTAGAATGCAGAAAGGACAGCAGACTGGGGCTCCGAGGGTGGAGGGGCTGCCTTGGGAATCAGATGCCATCACAATACGGGAGGGTATTCCAACCAGCCAAGCAGTGTCCACTGTGACCACCTGTCTCCCCAGCTAGGGAGGGCCCTCCAGGAAGGGACCAGCAGAGCCCATGAGCAGGAGGCTGGGGACGGGGCTGACTGGATCCCAAGCACCCCTCCAGTGTCTCTCATAGGTGTGCTGGGACTCGCCAGAGACTCGGTCAGGTTGGGAGTCTGGCCTGGACTGAGGCAGGGAGTTCCAGCCCCACTGGACACCTGTCAGAAGGGAGGGAGCTAGAGGGAGCAGGCCCAGCCAGGCCTCGGCCCGTTCAGGCCTTAGATACCCAGTGCGGCTTCTGGGCTGAGGGGCTGCACAGGTCTGGCAGGTGGTGTCCTCACCTGGAGACTCCAGGGGCCCAGGACGAAGTGTCCTATGGGGCTCCCTGGGCTCACCGACCTCCTTCTGTGTCCCTGGACCCCATGGCCACCCACATTGCTGCTTCCAGCTCAGAGAGGCACTGGGTGTGTGGAGGGCACTCTGGGGCTGCGGGGACCAGGCTGAGCCTGCTGGCCAGTGGTGACGTGATGCGGCACATCTGCAGGACCTGAGGCCCGCGTCCCTGGCCTCACTGGAGCCGTGTCCGTTCATGTCCACACAAGATGACCTAGTGGAAAACCTGGTGGCAGTTACTAGGATCCTGGCACCTGGCCTGCCCGGCCTATTTCACCAAGGGGCCGCCCTCTTGCTGGCAGTGAGCCAGGTGGGCTCTCGCTGCGCCCTGCACTCTCTGGCTTCCGTGATTGGAACCCATGACACGTGGTGGCGAGGAGGCGTTCTTGGTTGACATTGATTGATTCTTCCCAGGATGGAGTGAGAGGAGACGAGGCGCTCACAGCTCGGTTCTTCCCCCTCCCTCATTACCTCCGCGTGCCTGTGGGGAGACGGGGGTCAGGATTGATTACTAATTGAATCTGGGTCTGCTCATCTGAAACCGTGTCCACGTCCCTCTCCCCAGGAGCCTCCCAGTGCCTCAGGAGCTGGGTCCCAGAGACCCAAATTAAACCCTCACCACTTTCCAGGGAGGCCAAACAAATTAGTTAGCTGGCGTTTTCTGCACAGTGGGCATTTCCAGGCTGCCATCTAATTTAATTTTTGCTTTTCTCTTTCCTCGCTCCGCGTGCATAATCAGTTTCTTTGCGTGCAACTGAGTCTGCCGAAGGAAACTCGGGCCTCGTTGGTCTGGTGGAGCCGGATGCCATCAGGGCTTCTCCCAGGGTGGCTCCTGCTGACCCGACGTGCTCTGCGAACCCAGGAGCAGGGGCTGCTGGGCAGCGCTACATCTCTGCACCTGTGCGCTTCCTCCTAGTTGGGTTTTCAGTTGTTTATAAATTTGCTCATTGGGATAAGGGCTGTGCTCCTGGGTGTGGGGGCTGTATGGGAGCTGGGCTCTCCTAATGCCCAGTCTGCAGAGCCTGGGGGCTGCGGCCAAGGGAGTCGAGGCACTCGCTGCCAGTCCTCGCGCAGCTGCAGCCCAGGGGAGTTTTTCAGTGGTGCTGAGGGGTGACGAGGAGCTGGCCAGAAGAGCGTCCCTCTGTGGAGGAAGGGGACTGGAATGAGAGGGGACCTCAGGCCTTCGGCCTCCCTGGCCCAGTCTGTGAGTGGAAGCATTTCCGGGGAGCCAGTCCCCAGCACCGTGACCCTGTGCACCTCCTGAGAATTGCTCCAACTTACAGAGCTGTCAGGGAAAGGGACATGAGAGCAAACTGGTCCCTTGCTGCAGGGCTGCCCACCCTCACTAACATCAGCAAACAGAACTCCCCTGAGGACCGCCTTCTCGGCTGGGCACCATGGCCGGCGGGTGGAGGCTGCCCCTGCTGAGCTCACAGCGTCTGTCAGTGATCTGAGTCCCCTGTCCCAACAGCAGGAGCACGCGTGGTCCTGAGCGCTCCTGTGGGCAGTGCAGAGGTCCTTGCTGGTGCCGGCAGGGCACACGGTGCCCGCTGTCTCTCTTGCAGAAGCAGTGCCTGTTCACAGAGGGGCTCCCTCCGGTAAGCAGGGCTTTTGTGGAAAACCCTCTGGGAGAAATCAGGTTGGCAGCCTGGCAGGTGGGGTACAGGGAGCAGAGCTGGTGGGTTTTGAAGCAGTACTTCCCAGGGCCGTGGAGGGTCACAAAGGAGGCAACTGGGAACTCCAGGCACAGGGCACAGGCAGCTTTCCCTGGGAGCCTTGTGGGAGGAGGGCAGGCTGGGTTTGGAGCATCGCATGGACCTGTCAGGAGGGCTTCAGCTGGCCCCGGGGCAGGAGGACGCCCAGGACTACAGGCGGTGCGGGGAAGTTAGAGCTCTCTCCTGCACAGCCAGAGGGTCTCCACTCAGGAGGCTTGTGGAAGACCCAGCAGGACCTGGCTGCTGACATGACTGACCTGTGTCACCTGCCTAGATGATCGTGGGGCTTGAAACCCAAAGCAGACGTTGCCCTCCTGGAGAGCTGGGAGGCACAGTGGTCAGAGCTCAAGTCCAGAGCCACGGCTCCAGCTGTTCACCTGCCGGTGCCATGGGCAGTGCCCTTGTCTGTCTAGCAGGTGGGATAACAGCTTTGCATCCTCAGGCTCTCAGTGGGCGAGATGAGACCTTGTGTCAGCTGGTCCTGGCCATGCCCAACCTGGTCAACCACCCTGTCTGCCAGAGACACGGGTCCTGGCAACCTCTGGGACAGCTGGGGGATGCTGGGGAATGAGGGGAGGGGTCCTTGTTGGGATGTGGGTGTGTGAGTAGCTGCTGCAGGTCTGGGTGAGCACGGGGGTCCCGTTTTCAGGGACAAAGTTGGTCCAGAAGTAGATGTGAGGAATCGGGAGTACAGAAATAAACCCTCCCTTACACAGGAAGCCGACTCTCCACCCGCCTGCCAGACACTCGGAAAGAAGGAGCAGTCTTTTCCACAGCTGGCAGCGGGCAGCCCGCTGTCCACACGCAGGGGAGCGGAGCGGACCCTGCTCACACGGCGTGCAAAGGTCACGTCAGAACAGATGGGAGCCCAGGATGTCGAGGGTTAACTCTACTAAACTTTTAGGAAAAACCTAAACAAAGGGTAAATCTTTACAAGCTTGGGCCTGGCCAAGGGTTCTCAATGTGACACCAAAAACAAGAGCCGTGATTCAGGCACGTCAGCTGGGACTCGTGGTGATGGACATCGTCTGTGCCTCCAGTCATCCCACCAGGGAGGTCAGGAAAGTCCACACAAAGGTGTGAACACAGATGCTCATTACCCATGGTCACCAAGAGTGGGACCAACCCAAGCAGCACCAGTGCACGAGTGGGTAGCAGAAGGTGGCCTGTCCACTAATGGGTAGCACCCAGCCATGCTGCAATGTGGTGGACCTTGGCAACAGGGTGCTAAGAAAAAGCAGCCAGAGCCCAGGGCCACATGTGATTCTCTGGACGTGAGAGGCCAGGACAGGCCATTCCAGAGACAGGTGGTTCAGAGGCTGTGTGCTGGGGTGCAGGGTGGGGAGTGAGAGGCAGGGGCTTCAGGGCTTGTTCACAGCTGATGAAGAGGCCCTAAAGCTGACCCCTCAGCAATCAGCCTCGACAGTGGTCACCCCAGGCCACTGCAGGGCAGGTTCAGGAGTGGTGCAAAGGCCCTGCATGCTACCCCACAACGGCGGCATTTTGGAGAAGGTGGGCCAGGCTGCTGACGGTCTCTCTGGTGACACCCATGTGGCCTTCTGCCTGTTGTGGCCGTGTCCCCAGCCAGGTCATGGGTCTGGATGCCCTTGAGCCCACCTGCGTGGGTTCCTGGTCTGCAGCACGTGGGCCCCCGGTGCCAGTGCGAGCCGACAAGGGCGCCTGGGCTTGGCAGGGGCGGCCGGCAGCCAACGTCGACAATCAGTTTGCACATTCTGTGCCGCTGAAGCCTTTCTGCTCCTGAATCTGCGCCTGGGAGAGGCGTGTGTCGTAAACTCTCGGAAACTGGAGGGCTGCCTGGAGGCTGTTGGCGCCTCTGCCTTCCAAGCACATCCGTCATTTCTGCAATCGCCCGATCCAGATGGAGCTGGAAATGCTCCCTGCATCGCACCCCTCCGCCCGCCGTGAGCGGCCGGTAGGGAGGTGCCGGCATGTGCGGAGCACCCGGTTCCACAGGATGCACCTTCGCATCACCCCACCGAGGAGCCCGCCACGTCAGGTGGCAACCGCGGGCACTAGCCCACGGTGCCTCCGGCAGCCCAGCACCGTGTCTCTGGCTGACTCTGGAGGAGCCCTGCGGCCTGCCCAGAGCTGGCTGCGGCCTCAGGGGTGACAGACCCTTTGCTTCCTCAGAGTTCACCTATTGGAGGGGACAGTCACTCTGTCAACCTTTCTCGGCTCCTTCCAGGTCTGGCTGGAAACCACCGGTGGCTCCTTGATGTTTGGTGAGGTGAGAGGCCGCTGGGGCTGGGGGTGAATCGCTCACTCTCTGGGTGCTGCGGGAGCAGGCTGGGACAGTGGAGCAGACAAGGGCTTGGTTCTCCACATGGCCGTCACCTGGGGCTGGGGACCCTGGAAGGCGGCCGGCGGTCGCCTTGCCCAGGTCCCTTCCTCCCAGGAGTAAGGTGCCTTCCCAGGGGCTTGGAACACAGGGTCCCTGTGCTGTCCACCTCTGTTCTTACTCAGTGGCCTCCCAAAGAAAGAGGGTCACCTCCTGAGGCGGCTGGCCTTGAGCAGGCCGTTGGCTCTCCGGGAGTCCCGGGGAAGATGGCCTCCAGTGTCCTTTCTGCCTCTCACAGCCTTCGGCACCTGACCTGGCCAGTGTGTGCTGCTCTGGGCCAGGTCTGCAGCTCCAGCCATGCCTGGTATCCTTCAACGCGTCCTGGTCCTTCTTCCACCTGAGGTTCCCTGGGCCCGCCTCCCTCCCTGATACCCTGATGGCTCCAGCGAATGTGGATGGGTGTATTAGTGTGGAAATTCTGCTGCTTGGGGGCTGGCTGGGACCTTAGTTAACGCCAGTGACTGCCTAGTGGGAGGGAAAGGAGTGGGCAGGGTTGGAGGAGTTTCGGTGTCAGGGTGACCTGTTCTGAGCTCTCGGCAGGGCCAAACACAGCCTGGCGCAGCCACGGGAACACCCGCTCCTCCCCACAGCCTGGTGCAGCAGGAGAGCTGCGAGGCACAGCCCCTGGGGCGGAGGGCCAGGCCCAGCCCGCAGAGTGTGAGCACCTACCTTGGCTGTACAGAGGCACCAGAGCCTAGGACAGCGCCCTGGAGGCCTGGGCACGGTGCACAGGAAGGGCTGGTTCTACTTGTTGTCACCCCAGATTCCCTGTGTGAGTGAGTGGCAACGCCCGGCCTGCACCAACCTGACCCTCTGCTGCTCCCTGAGAGCAGGTGGCCCCTGCAGGGCAGCAGGACACAGTGGCTGGAGGCCCCTCTCTGTTATGTGTTTGTACTTAGAGAACAGAGTGCTATTCTGTATATTTCTGCCTGGGTTCATTTTATGCATCTCCCCGCATTTAAAAAGAAAAAAAAAATACCTGAGCCTGGGCAATCTAGACAGAATGGGAACTCACTTCCTCACGGTTCTGAGGCCGGGAAGCCAGGCTTAGTGTCTGCTGAGGGCCACACCCTCCAGGGGAGGAACACTGAGTCCTCCCATGGCCGGAGTGGGACAGGCACAGAGGGTCCAAGTCCTTCAAGAGCGGCAGGTGTCTGCCCTGCGGGCGCGGCCCAAGGCACTGCTGGCCTTGCTCTGGGATTCGCCTGATGCCTGCACTCCTGGGGTGGTTGCCAAGCAGTTTGGGTGGCTGTGTGGCCTCGGCCGAGTCCCTGGGCTCTCCGGGCCGTGGTGAAGCAGTGGCGTGGTGTGCGTAAGGCAGGGCTCCCTGCAGCCAAGCACCCGCTGCTTCGTGGTGTCCCCCACACCCTCTGAAGGCTGCGGTGACCCCCCGTAGCCCTCACACTAGATGCTGAGAGCCACGTGCTGGCCAGGATCTGTGAGCTGACTGCTGAACACAGCCAATATTAAAAATTAATTACACAGACCTTCCTGTAAATAAGTGATTAAAAGAAAGGTGCCCTCTGAACACACCAGGAGGGAAAAGCGCGGGAGACCTCGGGTGAAGCCAAAGAAGGAAAACCACAGAGTTCAGGATGGAGGTCCGTGGAGTCGAGAACAGAAGAGTGAGCGTCACCTACACCAGGTCGGTTGATTCCGAGGTGAGTGCGATGGCAGCCCGTTAGCTGGAATGAAAGCAGGGGCAGGAGGGAGAGGGAAGACAGAGCCGGGTTATGAAACCAGGAAGAGGAGGGAGCAAGACCGCCCACTGCAGGCAAGAGGACTAGAAGGAAAACTGCGGCAACTGCCTGCCGACACGTCGGATGACGTCGAGGAGGTGGGCTCGTTCCTGGAGAGACGGAACCTCCAAAACTGACTCAAGAAGAAATAGAAGCTGGTGGAACTAGAGCAGGAAAATCACTGAATTAGTAACCAGAGCTCCCCAGGGACCAGATGGCTCCGCCAGCGAGTCACACTAAACATTTAAAGAATCCACACCGATCCTTCTCAGGCTCTTCAAAACCTGGAGAGCAGTGCTCTCACTACAAGACCGGCACTTCCCCAAGCCCGGAGCCTCAGCCAGCACATCGTGAGGGAACGCCAGGTCCCAGGTGTGGAGGCCCAGCGCTCGCCCAAATAGCCAGCTGGATCACCCCGGGGACCCCAACCAGTGCCTCTGGGAGTTCATCTCAAGGATGCAGCTTGGTTCAGCAGGAAGATCAGTCAGTGTACTGCATCCTGCTGGCAAGACGGACTCGGGGTAGAGCCCAGTCAGTGTGAGGCCCGGGGTTCCATCCCCCAGCACCGCAAAGCAACACAGAGTCAAACAAAACCTTGGTAATCTGCGTGCACGACCATCCCACCAGCAGATGCACACGTGCCTTTGGCACACTCAGCAGCCTCTCCTGGTGAAAGCTGTCCACCAGTGAAGGTCAAGGGAGTGTCCACCGGGTGACTGAGGGCATCTGCAAACACCGCAGCGGCACCAGATGCAGGGGTAGAAGACTGGCTGTGGGGCCCTGGGATCAGGAGCAAGGCAGGACGTCCTCCATCACCCCGCTTTCCGTCACTGTGCCCCAAATACCTGATGGAACACAAGGGAGGAGGTGATTTTGTCTCAGATCTTCAGAGGTCCGGTCCTCTGCTCGGGCCTGAGGTGAGGCAGGACAACCTGGTGGAAGGGCGTGGTGGAGGAAGCTGTCAGCTCCTGGCAGCCAGGAAGCAGAGAGAGCTTCAGGGAAAGGAGCCAGGGCAAGACAACCCCAGGGGCACGACCCCCGTGACCTGCTTCCTCCAGCTGCCCCGCCGGCCTGGTGCCCACCTGCTAGTCCTTCCAAATCATTAAGCCATCTTAAGCCATCTGCGTAGGGTTGATCTGCTGGTGATTACGGCTCTCATAACCCATCATCTCTCCCCGGATGTGTGTGCATCACCTCCCCCAGGAGCCCGTGGGGGAGAGCCACACCAACCATCCCCTCACCACTGTGTAATGTCGTCCTGGAGGTTCAGGGCGAGACACAGAAATGAGAGTCGTCTCAACTGGAATGCAAGAAGGAAAGCTGTCTGTGTTCACAGAAGATGGGATTTTTGCAAAGAAAATCTTAAGGAACACTCCACCCACCCCAAGCCTTCAGGGCTGAGCACATTCAGCAAGTTCCAGGATCTAAGGTTTATACACAGAAGCCAGGTGCATTCTTTAGGGTGGTCAGGAGCAAGGCATGGTGTCTGGAAGACATCATTTAGAAATTCCATTTACTATAGCACCAAAAGCAATAGATACTCTGCAGTGAATTCAAGACTTGTACCCCGACATCCGTGGGGCGGAGCTGAGGCTGAGCCTCGGCATGGAGCGCTGTCCCAGCCCCGGCCAGTTCTTCAGCCCTCCCCAGTTTTGTGTGTGTTTCTGTCCAGTCTCATGGTGCACTTCATCCCTGGGGCATAACCTCTACCCACCGAGCCCTAGAGTCTGACCAGGGTGGTCCTCTTCACCCAGCACCTCCAGCATGGAGCCTATTGCCTGGGAGTGACAGGCGCTCCGAGGACACCTCTGGGATGTCTGGATGGAGCAGGCTTTCAGGGAGACGTGACGGTGAGCAGGGCTGTTGGACCTGTGGGTCCAGCTGGTCACAGCGGGAAGGACGGGGCTGCCATAGGTCTTGCGTCTGAGCAGTGTCCGTCAAGTCCTGATGACACTTGACGTGTCCAGTGCCCTCTGTGCTAATGCCACCCCCTCTTTGTTCCATCTTAACCAGCCCCTGGGAGTGATCACCATTAGCAAGAAGAAGTAGCTTTGAAAAGATCTTTAAGGAAATTCTCTTTAAATCTTTAAGGAAGCTGAGAGCTAATGGGTCTGAGGGTGGTGGCAGCCTGCGTGCCCTCACGGAGGCCCTCTTCAGGGCACTTGCCCAGTTCCCCAGGGAAGGGTGCACAGGGCCCGCCGGGTGCCGCAGAGCTGCAAGCCGAGTCTGTCCTGTCCACCTACTGTCCCTCAGGCCCACAGGGCCCCATGCAGGTGGGTGTACAAAGCCCTTACCAGCAGACGCCCATGCAGGATGGCGACAGACCGAGCCTAGAGACGGGGGGTTTCGCTTTCTTGCTGAGCTTGGATGGACGGCCATGTCTCTGCCACCCTGGGGAGGAGGGTGCCAGCTCCCCAGCTCCTGCCTCTCTGAGTAGAGTTGAAATGTGGGTGACTTCACATCCCTGAGCACAGCCACCTGACGTGGAGTGGCAGAGCTCCGAGGACAGTTGCTGGCGGCCAGCACCTATGGGCCCCTCCCCACCAGCTCCTCACTGGAGGCTTGAAATGGATCACCCCATTATGTTCTCACAACTTGCCCCAAGAGAGACACCGCTGCTCCCTGGAGGTGACCCAGGCCACAGGCCTGGAAACTGAGCCACGGCAGGGTGGGACTTCCCACGCACACAGCTAGAAGGTGGGGGTCCCAAGGTGTAAGTGCCACAGAGAAAACTGCTGTTCCTTCCTGGAAATGACCGTACATCTCTGAGCTGCCCCCGACCTGCTACGTTGGTGTGTAGAGTGAGAAAGGACGGCTGCATGTCCTCAGGGGTCTCTGAGGTTGGGTCCTGGTGGAGAGGCTGCAAAGCTGGGGTCCGCAGGTCATGCCCACTCCTCAGATGCAGATTCTTTCTTTTGGGGGGCATCTGAATGAGACAGTGGTGAGGGTGGAGGGGCCCCAGGCCCAGGATCCTTCCTGAGGGAGGCAGTGACCCTGTCTTGGCTGTGTGGTCCTTTCTGACTATGCAGTGGCCATGGGCTGGCGCTGGGCCTGGGCCTGGGAAGGCATCCCTGCCTGACCTGTGTGACTACGGGCTTTACTGTATGACTGCTGAGGGCTGGCACTGCCCACCAGAGCCCGTGTTCCTCCACCTTCCTCAGGAGGCCCCTGAATAAGAAATCCCCACGCTGTCTTTGACGTTATGTGAGGTTTCAGACGACATTAAGTAGCATGATGAAAAGCAAGTCAAAGCCAGGGAAACTGTAGGCTGCTTTGGTAATGTAACGCGGGTTCAGTGGGGAATGGCCCTGACCCCCCCATTCTTCCATTCTCTGGTCACTGGGGGCACCTGGCCACCTGTCTTCTTCCTCTTGCTCCTGGACTCCAGTGCACCTTCTGAAAGCTCGTTCTGTGGTCCAGCTTTAGAGGTTCAGTCCACGGCTGGTTTGTCCCCTGGCTGCGGGTTTGAGGCGTGGCAGGGCGTCATGGCAGAAGAGCCTGGCAGTGGGAAGATGCTGAGCTCATGAGACTAGGAAGCAGAGACAGAGACAGCATGGGGAGCCAAGGTCCAGATATGGAACCCCAAGGCATGTCCCCGTGACTTACTTCCTCCAGCCATGCCTCACCTGCCTGCAGTAGTGCCTAGTAATAGATTCAGACCATTAGACCATCAAATGGATTAATCCAGTGTGAGGTCATGGCTCTCATATCCAGACC
The DNA here is from genome assembly GCF_048772815.1 of Callospermophilus lateralis. Lineage (NCBI taxonomy): Eukaryota > Metazoa > Chordata > Mammalia > Rodentia > Sciuridae > Callospermophilus > Callospermophilus lateralis. Next base: position 165,561,264 of record NC_135308.1, read on the forward strand.
ATAATATTCTGCCACTGGCCCTCAAAGCTCCTACTCATCTCAAAATGTGATTAGTTCATCTCTCAGAGTCCCAAGAGTCGGAATAGTTCTAGCATTGCCCAAAAGTACAAGTCCAAAATCTCCTCTGAGACTCAGGGGAAATTCTTGACCGGGAGCTCCTATCAACATCAAAACCAAGTTAGGTACATCTAATTCAGAGTGGCACCCAGAAGCATTCCTACTCCAAAAGGGAGGAATAGGGTATAGAAAGGAGGGATGGGACCAAAACAAGACTCAGCCCTGATGGCAAACAGTCCTGTAGCTGCACGTCCAGCATCTGGAGCACATGTTCTCTGCAGGGCCTGGACAGCCTCACTCCGTGGCCCTGCCCACTGCCGCACTTACGCTCTCTTTCGAGGCTAACTCTGTCCATAGCCCGCAGCTTCCTCTGCAGACAGCACACGTTATTGCGTCTCTAGTGCTGGGGGTTTCCACTGCAGCTTCAGCCCCATTCGCTCAGCTTCACGCATCGCCCTCTCAGGGACTGTCCCCAGGGAGTCTCACTCTGCCACACTTTGCCTGGCCTCCTAGGCCCTCCTTTGAAGTCTTGGTGGCAGCCTCAGATCCTCTAATTCCAGCATCCCACAGCCCTGCAGCACTGGCACCATGCCAAGGTCTGCTCCCAGCTGCGGGAGGACCAGGACACCTGGGACTGTGGATGCAGTGGCTTCTGAGTGCCTGGACAGCCGAGCACAGTGCAGCAAGCCTGGCGAAACCGCTTTCCACTTGTGCATCAGGTGACCCCAGGCTCTCCCCAGAGTTCTCATTTTTCCACCTTTTAGCCTGGGATGGGTTTCTTCTTGTTGATGTCTGAAATCCCTCAAGCCACCTGATTAGCCTATTGTCTTTAGGCTAATTACTTGGTATCTCTAGCGGCTATAATCCCTTTGGTACCCCATCTTCTTGGCCCCAGTTTTGTACATTTTTCTCGCCAAACAGCATTTTTTTCCAAATCTTTATCTCTTCTCTCCGCTTCTGATTCTCACAGCAAGCCTGGCTAAAAGCTGCCAGAAGTACCTGTGTCACTGCCGTGAATGCTGTGCTGCCTTGAAATTTCCTCCGCCAGATGATTAACCCGTCACTTTCAAACTCAATCTCAGGACATGGAAAAATGTGGGCAAGTTCTTTACCAGAAGGGAACATGAAAGGCCTCTAGTTCAGCTCCCCGATGAGTCCTGTTCCCCTTGAAACAGCCCCCGTGAGCACAGTCTTTACTGTCTGCATCCCTGTCAGCTTTCTGACCTCCTGTGCTCCCGCCAGAAAGGCCCAGGAAGCTCTGCCTAAAGCACTCTGAGGCTTCTTCAGCCTGCACCTCAAACTCCTCCAAACTCGTCCCACCAACCAGTTCCAGAGGTTTCCGAATTCTGCGCTCCGGTTAGTCGTAACAACGGCCCCACTTCTCGGTAACGGTTTCTGTTAGCTTTATGTCTCTGTGAGCAATATACCTGGCAAGACCAACTTATTTTGGCTCATGGCTTCAGAGGTTTATTCTGTGGTTGGCTGAGTCCATGGCTCTGGTCCTAAGGTGAGGCAGAAGATCTTGGTGAAGGGCATGAAGAAGGAGCACTGCTCAGATCATGGCAGCCAGGAAGGAGAGAGACAGAGAGAGAGAGAGAGAGAGAGAGAGAGAGAAAGAGAGAACATGAGGAACAAGGGACAAGATATATGATTCCCAAAGCACAGCCCAGTGACCCGCTTCCTCTTCCCGCAGCACACCCACCTGCCTAAGGTGAACACCCTGTGATCCGTGCAGATTTTCAGACCTTCAGGAGGATGCACCTCTCATACCCATTCACTTGCTGCATCGATGCACTAACTTTTGGAGGACACCTTCTGTCCAAACCAGAACACTTCTGGGTCAGGTGTGCTGTGCACAGCCCAGCCCTGTGACATGTCCTCCGACGCCTTAGTCCCCGAGGACCCCAGCTGAGAAGGATCCACGGCTTCTTGGTGGTGGTCAGGTGTAGACAACTTCAACCTCAAGTTATCCTTGAGCGATTTTGAGTCTGTGAAGAGATGAGCGGAATTTTACGGTTTCTGTGGGATGGGAGGAGAGGGCAGTGAGGGGTCCCAGCCGCCTTGGAGACCGTGGGTGGGTTGCAGTGAGGTCCGACCCCCAGGGGCCGTGGCGTAACTTTTTACTGTGGAGACACTTCCTTTCTTCCAGTCTGAGGTTCCCGGCCCCCTCAGCAGCTCTGTCATGAACCTGGGCTAGGCTCAGCTCCAGGGGCGTTCGGCACGCAGACCTGGTTCATCGGCAGCCCAGCAGAGACGGGCTGAGGCAGGGCCGGAGCCTGAGGACTAGAGCCCGCCCCGCCCCTGGGCGGTGCCGTGGTGAGGGAGCCAGCCGGCACCAGACCTTGGTGTCCTGGTCTGTGACGTGGAGGTGAGCGTCGCTCTCCTGATGGAGACTTCGAGGGCAGACACTGCGGGGCTCCTGCTGGGACTGGCATGATCCGTGTGCAGCCAGTGTTTGGGTCCTGAAGACCTTGGGAGGGTGGCTGGCCAGTTCTTAGTTGGAGACTCAAGTGTGTTTAAGGGGGCTCTGTTCCCCTCCACTAGTGTGGCCCGGGGTGGCACAGGCTCTCCTGCTCCAGTTGGCCTTTGTGGGAAGAAGGTTTGCCCAGCAGATCCTGTGTGCCCAGCACCAGGGCCAGGCTGTGGTCAGTGAGGTCAGCTTGCTCCTCTGCTGATCCTCAGCCACCAGCACCATGTCCTGCTGTAGGGTCACCAAGAGGGTGTCCTCCATGACCCTTAGCCTGGATAGGGGTCTGGGCTGAGAACTAGAGGTGGTGCTGGAAATGTGACCAACCATCCAAAGGCCTCAGCCAAGATCTCTGCCGCTACCCAAGGGGTGGAGGTGGGAGGGGTCAGCCAGGGTGGATGGTGTGAAGAGGTGGGTGTTGGTGGGATTGGTCAGTGGGAGGGAAGAAAGGTGAACAGAGTCTTGGGCACAGGCTCTGCTGGCCAAGGGCCCTCTCCCTACCCACCACGGGCAGAGGCTGGCTCCCCTGCCACCCTCCCGTATTTGGGGTGTGCTAAGTGTCTGAGGGATCGAGTTCGGGGCCCACTGCCCCATTCTGCAGAAAGGACTGAGCATCCGAGAACTGAGGCACCTGCAAAGGTGTCTGCAGCCACCCCGGGATGCCAGGGACAACACTCCTCCTCTGAATGTTGACTCTGATGCCCTCGGCTACAAGGAAGTGTCCCCAAACCTGGGCTGAGCAAACACAATGTCTCACGGCCCCCATCACCCTGCCATCGGGCCTGGTCTCCCCCCTGCCATGGGGCCTTATTGAGTTGCCTTAAAATAGTGTCTACACTATCCGGTAGTTTCACAGATACACTTGTGTAGACATTTGCCGAAGAGATTCAGGATCTTACACATGGGATTAGAATCTAAAGTGAGTGACCGTTCTTTTCAACCCCGGGGAGACAGGCATTTGACGCGCGTGCGTCGGGTGAGTCAGAACCCTGATGCTCTGGTCCGAATCCACTGCACTCTGCAGTTTCCTGGGCCCCGGCCTCTGCACACTGTGCCTGGCCCCTCCTGGGGACTCTGAGCCGTCCGGGGGTATTCCCTATTTTCTTCACAAGCATCTCTGTGTGGCTGCACTGGGGTCTGCTGTTCTCCAGAACATAGGCAGTGGGCACTTGGAGCTCCGGGCCACGACAGATGGAGCGTCACAAACATCCTGTGGCTTACATACAAGCCCCTGAATCTCTGGCACGTCCCTGTAGGTGATGGAGCCGTGAGTCTGTTGGATCGTAGGGCCAGGAGTTCCTCTGAGCAGGCCCAACGCTGGACATGCCTCCGGGCTGCTGTGCGGAGCTCGCCACAGCCCACCCAGCTCAGTCGTCCCTTCAGCCGTCCTCCTGGGCGACGTGGCTCTTCCTGGGGGTGTGCACTTGGCTTTCTCTGTGGAGTAATAATGACAAACGTGCTTTGTTTTATCAGTGAGCTGAATGGCCTCCTTGTGAAGTGACCCTTGTGTCCTCAGCCTTGTTGGTCACAGTCTTCTGTTACATGTGTGCAGGGGCCTGTCCGTCCCAGTGCCTGGGCCCCTTGCCTGAGCTGTCTGGTCCATGGCTGGTCCTTTCCTGTGGTCAGGGACCTTGGTTGGAGTGAGGCCTGCAGCTCTGTGTGATTGCCTCATCTCTTGCCCTTTGTGGCCATAGGGTCCACAGGGGAAGGGCCGTCTCAGCCCTGGTCACGGTGCTCCTGGGCCCTGCTCCATGTCCCATTGGTGCCTTTCAAGGTGTGGGCTGGGCCTGGAGTTGGGCTTTTTCTCTGCGCAGGGATATCCGGCCGACCCCCTTTGGCTACTGGAAGGTTCCGGCCTGTGGCAGACCTGGGGGCAGGCCCGTCCCTCTTCACATCACGTTTATCAGCTGTGCGTCTCACACTGCCGATCACAGATGGCTGTACGTGTCCCTCCCGCCCCGAGGGCTAAGGGACCCGTGGGGTTTCTGTTTCCCTCTTTCCTGTTCCACCTCCGCAAACCTCCCCTGTCCCCACTCCGCAGCCCTGGCCTCCTGCCGCTTCCCAGGAGAACAAGGACTGGCTCCATGGGGCATGGCCTGCCAGCCCCCTCCATGGGCCCCTGGCCTGGTGGTCTCTGATGGCCGTGTGGGCAGGAGTGGGATCAGTGTGCCCCCCGTCTGGCAGTGGCCATGATGTGCCTTCCCCGGGGTCTGTCATCCAGGAGGGGACTTGTGCTTCTCCTGAGAGCTGGACCCATGCAGTCAGGAGGGTCCTTTCTGCCAATCAGAGAGGACAGGTGGGCGGGGAACCCCAGGTCCCACGTCCTCCGTGGGAGGACTCTGAGCTTTGATCTCGGCTGAGAAGCAGGTGTGGGCCACAGGCTTGTTCTGCAACTTCTGGAGCCAGGGTGTTTGTCTCTCTGTTTTAACAGATCTCAGAATATTAGAGAGGTTTGTTTTCTAGAGAAGTAGAGCCGAAGGCATCCTCTTTCCCTGCCCTGGGTCCGCGTGCGGTGGTGGGGCTGCTGGGCTGCGGCAGATGGTCCAGGACCCGCGCACTGTGCTTAACTAAAGGCCACATGTGGCTCGAGGGTCCTCTTGGTGTGCTGTGGGCTGTGACCCTCGCCAGATGTGTCACACCATGAATCACGAGTGTGGATCACACACAGAGGTCCGCAGCTCCCGGGCTGGAGCTGCTGTTCCCTGGGGACGGTGACATTCACAGGACCCACCCCTGGGCGGGAAGCTGGCGAAGGCTGCCCTGTGACCCTGTGTGATGTTCCCCGGGAGTGTTCTCTCAGGACCCTCTTGAGGTCCACCTGGTCTGTCCCCCAGGGCTCAGTGGTCAGGGTCTGCGTGGGAGCAGGTAGCAGAAGGGAGCCGCCCCCAGTAACGTGGGTGGTCTCCTGGGAGGCTGCACTTGGTGCCGGGTGGCACAGCCCAAGCAGGGACAGCAGGACAGGGAGAAGAGGACGTGGATCCCCTCTCCCTGCACCAGGCACCATGTGTCTGGTCCTTCCAGGCAGCTGTGTACCTCGGAGCTGCTCGACGGGCAGGCCCCACACCCATGTCTGGGAGGAGCCAGCCCAGAGGAGGCCGGCACCTGCCCAGCCTGGGCACTGCTGCCTAATGGCCTGATTATCTGCCTGTCCTGTCTCTTCACCCAGGAGATGGGTGTGTACTGCAGTAAGAGGGGCCAGTGTCCAGCGTCAGGAGACAGGCCAGGGAGGAGAGAGGAAGCTTTGGAAAAGTCCTAATAAGATTCCATTTCCTGAAATAGCCTCGCTCTGATGGTGATACATTGGCAGCCTGATTGGTTCTGACGTGGGTATTGCATATTAGATATTAAGAGTCTTGCACATTAGCGTCCCAGCTCTGAGCTTGCTGTCTCCTGTTGGTATTTATTTACCTCACGGTCTTCGCTTGAATATTGATGCTCCTCAGGACTCTGGCACTGCATTATAACCCGCCGCCCGTTTAATTCAATTTCTCTCCCATTCTGACTCCCGTGACAGGCCGGCAGCTTCTGCCACCAGGGCTGCACCGGGGCCGCAGTCTCCCCGCGCACTCCGCCAGCCTTTGGAGGAAGGAGCCCCAGCACTGGGGCACGCGCCTCGCCTGCTAGAACTGGCTCCTTTCTAGGGCAGACTAGTCATGCCGATGGGCACAGCTGTGGCTCGAAGGTGTGGGTCCTCCTGAAATCCATGTGTGTTTCTGGCCCAGCTGATGGTGGCCTTTGGGGCCTCTGGGAGTGCAGAGGCCCTGGGAGCAGCACCCTTCTGGAGGAGCCCCAGAGAATCCCCTTCCCTTTCCTCCATGGCGGGCACAGCTAGAAGGGCCTTTTGGAGACCAGGAGGCAGGTCCTCGCCAGACTCTGCACCTTGACCTTGGACCTCAGCCTTCAGGACTGGGAGGATGGAATTTGTTGGTATAAGCCACCTGGTCTCTAGCACTCTGTTGTAGCAGCCTGGATGGACCTAGAGGCATTGGGCCACCTCCAGACCCTTAGAAAGGAGATGCAGTGTGGGTCAGCTTGGTGCATGGGGTCATCTGCAGAGAGGTGTGGGGCCAGCACAGGCTCTGGGGCCTGGTCCCCGCAGCCCCTTCATGCAGGCCCAGGCAGCTGCATTCCTCAGCAGAGGACCTCACACGTGCCTCTGCCTCCTTGGTCGGCAGCAACATGACCAGGTCCACCAGCCACGTGCCATGGCAGGGGGAGCCCACTGGACGGCCTGTGACGGGGGATCACCCTCTCTGGGACTCCAGGGCTCTTCGGCACACTTATGAAAAAGCACCTGTGTCCTTCCCCAGGTCTGCCTTAGGGTGGTGTCCTTTCTCCCTGGACGAGGGGGTCTCCTATGACCTAGAGTCACGCCCCACATGGTACCTTGGTGCTGCCCCCAGAACCGGCACGTCCCCGTTCCCACCTCTCCAGCCTTTCCCAGAAGGGGCCAGGCTTGGAGACCTCTAGTGGCTTGGTGGCGATGGCATGGCTGGGCTGTGCCCAGATGCTGTGCCAGCTGTCACACACCCCAAGGCTGGGCAGCCTCCTGTCTGGGATGACTTCTCCATTCAGGTAGATTCAAGTGGGAAGAACACAAAAATAATGACTTGTCCCCCTCCGCCATGTCCCCAGGCCGTGCTGACTGTCAGCTCACAAGCAGCTGGCCCGTGCGGCCTGCAGATCCTCCAGGAGTCCCACCCTTAGCACGATGAGGGTAGATGGTGAGGAGCAGGAGGTGTGGATGGACGCTTGCCTGGGTGATGCGTGCAGAGCCCCTCAGAGGGCAACATGGTGGCGCCCACGTGACTGCACTCCGGGCTGAGTGTGCTCAGAGCTGGCTCTCGGCTGGCGCTGCCAGTAATCCCGTAATTGGCCGCTAATCGCTGTGTGCACTTTGCGGGCTGGCCGGCCTTAATGGTGGTTTTTATGGTAAATAAATGCAGTATTTGTTACAATTCCTTTATCTGGGGCATTTTTCCTCTGAAGAGGTCATGATTGGGTTTACAGAGAAAATTTGGAGTGTTCTTTTAATTGAAGGTTTTGCTGGAAAAACACTCTGAGTTCAGACCACTTACGAGGCGCTGGGAGCCAGTCTCGGGGACATGTGAACAGGCCACCCACATCTGCCTTTGCACGCCTGGGACCGCGGCTGGCCTGCTGTCAGCTCAGACTCTGAAGACACATGGCAGGGTCAGCCCCAGCCCCCAGCCACCTCTGCCAGGAGGCTCTGAGCCCCAGGATGGAGGAATCTGCTGGCGGGACCAGGGAGCACAGCCTATGTGGCCTGGGCAGAGTCGAACCCAAGGTTGTAGCTCTTGGCAGCACAGGGAGGATTTAGGAGTCACTGGTTAATGACCCAGCAGTTCTGCCATCTCATCAGGATGTAGGAAAATGCTGGGTCGAGCTGTTTTGTCACGGCCCTGACGGCCAGAACGCACCTCCTAAGTTGTATGAGGGCGATTGTACATGATGGAGACCATTATGAACCGCAGCTTCTCCGCAGCGGGCTTTATGGGCCCCTGGTGACTTCACTCTGTATAATAAATAAGGCCGGGAAACACCATTTCCCAAGGCTGGGACAGGTGGTGCTAACTTATCTGTGTGAATAAAATCCTAAACCTTGCTAAGTCAAACTGTCATTGTCATTACACATAAATTAGAAGGCTGGGGAAACATCACACACAGGTATTCATTAGGAAACGCCAGAGGATCTTTTCCGTTCCAGGGGCACCGCAGGCCTGGAGGAGCAGGGCACGCCATCTGACACACTCCTTAAGTCCCACGTGCAGAACGTGGGGACAGTGCCCTGGAAGGGCATGTTCCTCACCCTTCCAGGCCCCCCCAGCAGCAGGAGCAGCAGGAGCAAAGACCAACGATGAGCAGGGCCTGGGCCACCTGACCACCCCGTGGCCGTTCAGCGTGACCACCCCGTGGCCGTTTAGCATGACCACCCTGGGCCGTGGCATGGCAAAACTCTCTCCCGACTGGAAGCCAGGGAAGCCCGTTTCCAGCCCTACCTGGGGCCTATGTGGCCTCTGGGTGTCAACTGATAGACACGGACCTGCTCAGCTGATGCTCTGTGCTGGCTGGGGCTTGTAGCCTGGACAGCGTCCACTCCCACTGAGGAGTCACAGTCCCCCTATTTCTACCTCTGAGCTGGGCCCAGTGGGCTGTCCAGAGCAGGAGGCCTTCAGGAACGTCTGTTCTGGTCAGAGGCTGTGGGGTCCCATGTTTCCAGAGAGGATCCTGCTTCCTGGCCAGCAGGTGACCCTGCTCTGACTGAGGCTGGCGAGGAGGTGTGGCCTGAGAAGGCCCCGCCTACAACCCCCAGAGCTTGGCTCCTGCTGCTTGACCAGGCTCACAGGGAAGGAGACGAACTGTGTCCTCCCATGACCCAGGGTGTCCGACAGGGGGAATGAACCCGGGGGGGAGCTGTGGTGTGGGGCTTCAGTCCTGAGTCTTGCATGTGGTAACTGTGTCTTGGAAGTTCTGCCCCTTAGCTTTCCCAGGTCTCAGTTTTCTCACCTGTCAAATGGGGATAGCAGCTTCTTCAAGGGCCCGAGGTAGCATCAGAACGTGGTTGATGTTACTCGGCCGTATTTACCAAGATCATGAATGTGAAGACTCATTATTTGCTTCTCTTTGGCTCCTTGTTATTTGGCCTTGACCATGGACTCTGGGAACATGACGAGGAATCCTCCCGCTCCCCTCACCTGCGCCCTGCGCAGGCCTGAGAGACGACCACCCACTCTGACGGTTTTTACAACCAGCATCCTAAATATTTTTGGAAGGGATTGTGGATAGTAGAGAAGAGTAGAATACAACGAAGAAAATGGAAGTAATGTTTTATTATCCTAAAAAACTGCTACTAGTTTTTTTGAAAGATTCATTTTCCTTGTATTTTCTTGAAAAAATACATGTGGTTGAAGAAGTTGCCGAAAGTCAGATGAATCTCTCCTCAGGGCTTGGTGGTGGAGCAGGACACCCTGGCTGGTACGGAATGCCATCTCAAGGACGTGCTCCCTGCCTCCCAGACCGTCCTGGTGGCTGTGTCCCGGTGGCTGTGTGACATACCATAAGCTCTCCGGAGCCGAGCACCATGCGCATGCTGGGCTTTGCATTCCGGTGCCTCATGCGGTCTCCTTGGTGTGCTGGCACCTAGGTGGCACTTGGAGTGGCACTTGGGCTCAGGGATCTCTTGACTTTCATCTCTGATCACGTCCCACCCTCCACTGACTGTTGCAGGGTGCTGTCATCAGCGTGCAGGCCCCGTGGGCTCAACTGCTCTGGAGAACAGGCTGTTCATGGCAGGTGGTGCTTGGGACCAGGGCACTGGGTCCTGAGTCCTCTCTGGAAGAGGTCAGGCCCCGTCACTTATTGCCAGATGGTGGCCTGAGTGTGTCAGTGCTGTAGGCATCTTCCTCTCTGGCAGTCCCACCATGAGCTAGCTTAGAGCTCCTCCTTCGTGCCCACCACCAAGCCTCTGGCAGCACCCGTTCCTGCTGACAGAGTAGCATCTTGTGCCTCTCTCCAGCGCCCTCTCTGAAAGGCTCGGTGGGCAGTTTGCTTATGTCCCTCTCTGCCTGCTCTTGCTGTCCTCTGCCTGCGACCCCTGGCTGTCCTGCCTGTCTCTGGAAGTCAGAGGACCAAGTGAAGAGACCTAGGTAGGTGGCTGCAGGTGCTCTGCCTCTGCACCAGGCCTCTCCTAGAGCTAGAGGAGGGGCTGCCAGGCTCTGCTGACCATGGACAGGCCTGGGGCAGTGGCGCGGTCAGTGCCCTGTCATTGCTGGGCAGAGAAGGCTTGAGGTGCTGGAGGTGGACGGCCCAGCCTCACTGACAGAATTGCATAGTGTGCAAATGTGCTTCTATCTGGGCATCGACAATGGACATTAGTGCAAAGAGACCCTGCATCCTGGGACCTAATCCCTCTCCTGCAGGAAAGGCAAGGCACATGGCCCCGAGGCCAGCAAGGGGCAACCCAGGAGCACAGGGAAACTTGACCTCAGGGAGGAGGGGACCTTTGTGCAGCCCATTCCCAGCCCAACCCCACTCTTGTCCAGAGCCCATCAGCAAAGCCCCAGGCAAGGGTGTCAGTCCCTTATGTCCAAATTCACCCATCCCCTTGGGTGTGGTGGGGAGCATGGTGACATGGGAAGCAGAGCCAGGGTCCTGTTACTTCCTGGGGGACAGCTGGGTCAAGCACCTGCAGCCCTTCCCTCCTGCCTTCCTTCTCTTGACCCTGCCCCAGCTCCCAGCCAGTGTAGCCATGCTGTTGGGTATGATCTGTCCGTGTCCCACTGGGGCAGGGCTGTGGGGAGGGTCTCCGTGGTCTGTCCTGTGTCCCACTGGGAGATGTGCTGTGGGGAGGGTCTCCTTGGTCTGTCCCATGTCCCACTGGGGCAGGGCTGTGGGGAGGGTCTCCTTGGTCTGTCCCGTGTCCCACTGGGGCAGGGCTGTGGGGAGGGTCTCCTTGGTCTGTCCCATGTCCCACTGGGGGATGTGCTGTGGGGAGGGTCTCCTTGGTCTGTCCCATGTCCCACTGGGGGATGTGCTGTGGGGAGGGTCTCCTTGGTCTGTCCCATGTCCCACTGGAGCAGGGCTGTGGGGAGGGTCTCCTTGGTCTGTCCATGTCCCACTGGGGGATGTGCTGTGGGGAGGGTCTCCTTGGTCTGTCCCGTGTCCCACTGGGGCAGGGCTGTGGGGAGGGTCTCCTTGGTCTGTCCCATGTCCCACTGGGGGATGTGCTGTGGGGAGGGTCTCCTTGGTCTGTCCATGTCCCACTGGGGGATGTGCTGTGGGGAGGGTCTCCTTGGTCTGTCCCATGTCCCACTAGGGCAGGGCTGTGGGGAGGGTCTCCTTGGTCTGTCCCATGTCCCACTGGGGGATGTGCTGTGGGGAGGGTCTCCTTGGTCTGTCCCATGTCCCACTGGGGGATGTGCTGTGGGGAGGGTCTCCTTGGTCTGTCCCATGTCCCACTGGGGGATGTGCTGTGGGGAGGGTCTCCTTGGTCTGTCCATGTCCCACTGGGGGATGTGCTGTGGGGAGGGTCTCCTTGGTCTGTCCTGTGTCCCACTGGGGGATGTGCTGTGGGGAGGGTCTCCTTGGTCTGTCCCATGTCCCACTGGAGCAGGGCTGTGGGGAGGGTCTCCTTGGTCTGTCCCATGTCCCACTGGAGCAGGGCTGTGGGGAGGGTCTCCTTGGTCTGTCCATGTCCCACTGGGGGATGTGCTGTGGGGAGGGTCTCCTTGGTCTGTCCCATGTCCCACTAGGGCAGGGCTGTGGGGAGGGTCTCCTTGGTCTGTCCTGTGTCCCACTGGGGGATGTGCTGTGGGGAGGGTCTCCTTGGTCTGTCCCGTGTCCCACTGGGGCAGGGCTGTGGGGAGGGTCTCCTTGGTCTGTCCCATGTCCCACTGGGGGATGTGCTGTGGGGAGGGTCTCCTTGGTCTGTCCATGTCCCACTGGGGGATGTGCTGTGGGGAGGGTCTCCTTGGTCTGTCCCATGTCCCACTGGAGCAGGGCTGTGGGGAGGGTCTCCTTGGTCTGTCCCATGTCCCACTAGGGCAGGGCTGTGGGGAGGGTCTCCTTGGTCTGTCCTGTGTCCCACTGGGGGATGTGCTGTGGGGAGGGTCTCCTTGGTCTGTCCATGTCCCACTGGGGGATGTGCTGTGGGGAGGGTCTCCTTGGTCTGTCCCGTGTCCCACTGGGGCAGGGCTGTGGGGAGGGTCTCCTTGGTCTGTCCCATGTCCCACTGGGGGATGTGCTGTGGGGAGGGTCTCCTTGGTCTGTCCCATGTCCCACTGGAGCAGGGCTGTGGGGAGGGTCTCCTTGGTCTGTCCATGTCCCACTGGGGGATGTGCTGTGGGGAGGGTCTCCTTGGTCTGTCCCATGTCCCACTGGAGCAGGGCTGTGGGGAGGGTCTCCTTGGTCTGTCCATGTCCCACTGGGGCAGGGCTGTGGGGAGGGTCTCCTTGGTCTGTCCATGTCCCACTGGGGGATGTGCTGTGGGGAGGGTCTCCTTGGTCTGTCCCATGTCCCACTGGGGGATGTGCTGTGGGGAGGGTCTTCTTGGTCTGTCCCATGTCCCACTGGAGCAGGGCTGTGGGGAGGGTCTCCTTGGTCTGTCCCATGTCCCACTGGGGGATGTGCTGTGGGGAGGGTCTCCTTGGTCTGTCCCGTGTCCCACTGGGGCAGGGCTGTGGGGAGGGTCTCCTTGGTCTGTCCCATGTCCCACTGGGGGATGTGCTGTGGGGAGGGTCTCCTTGGTCTGTCCCATGTCCCACTGGGGGATGTGCTGTGGGGAGGGTCTTCTTGGTCTGTACCATGTCCCACTGGGGCAGGGCTGTGGGGAGGGTCTCCTTGGTCTGTCCCATGTCCCACTGGGGGATGTGCTGTGGGGAAGGTCTCCTTGGTCTGTACCATGTCCCACTGGGGCAGGGCTGTGGCGAAGGTCTCCTTTATACCCACTGAGTCTGGCTCTTGGTGGCAGCCTACATCTGACACAGCACCTGCTGCACAAGGACAGGCCAGCCCTGGGGACAGTGTCACCGAGGCACTTCATGCCACCCAGCAGGACACTCACTCTCTAACCTTATAAGAGACATTGCCACTGACCCTGCAGTGAAGGGTTATTTTATTTAAACAAAGATCAAAATAGGTTCCCAATGGGCAAGTGCCAGACCCTGACCATGCTGCAGGGGCCTGCTGGACACTGGCTCTGGGGGTGGACCCAGGAGGTGGAACAGGGGATGTGCCAGGGGCACCCCACACAGGGACCCTGGGAGGCACAGTGCGGGCAAAGTACAGAAAAAGAGGACTTGGTGTGGGGTTCTTGGTTCCAATAAAGGGGCCTCCCTGGGCAGGTGCCTGGTGCGACCCCACACTGGCCATCTCCGCTCGGCCCCGGGGGAGGAAAGCCCTGAGCTTGCTGGGCTGGGCCACTGCAGGAGCTGCCCTGTGGGCCCTGAGCTCCTGCCTGCGTCTTCCTTTGCAGCCCTGGGAGGAGCCTGCTGGCGAGGCCCAGGGCCACGGGCCTCTTCCTCTTGAGACCCACACTGCCCATCCCTGCCTCGTCAGCAGAGCCCCAGGGCCACACCTCTCAGGGCTGCCCCGTGCAGGAGGGGCTTCCTGATCCCCAACAGGTCCACGGCCCTGTCCACAGACCTCCCGCCATGCTGCCCTGGTGATGGGAAGGGCCTGTCCGTGTCTACAGGGAGGCCTGAGACCTCTTCCTACAGGGACACAATGCTCCCAGAGCCTGCTGTCCATCATGCCCAACATCAGGGACTTGAGGCATAGGTGCAGGCTCCTCCTGGTGTCTGTCCCCATGTTCCTGCTCTGAGAGAAAAGCAGCACCCAGTAATCACCAGCACGTCTTGCCCACCGACAGTGAGCTCTGGCTCTGGGAGGCCACCTGAGGCTCACAGGTGGACACAAACAGCACGGGCTGATGACAGTTGCAGGCTGACCTCCGTCCCTGAGATGGGAGAACACTGGAACTCCGTCCAGTTCTGCTGTCTCAGGTCACTGGAGCCAGCCTGCCCCAGCCTCTACTGACCTATGCAGAGACAGATCGGGGTGTGCTGGCCCTTGTGTGCCCACTCCTAGGCCGTTGACCTCGAGGAGGTCAATGGATGTCTCTAACCTGTCTCCTCATCTCACGGTGAGGATGGTCCCAGGCCCGGCCTCCAGACAGCACACGCGTGAAGAGACCAGAGAGGTCTGCAATGCCCTCAGTAGGCCTCGGCAGCTCTGTCACTACTGGGCACCCAGGAGTAGCCCTGGGCCCTGCTGTCTTCCACAGGACACTTGGCTGTCTCTGTGGGGGGGCGTCCCTGCCTGGCTGTCAGCTGGAAGCCACTTCCAGCATCCCCGGCTGCCACGTCAGTGCCAGTAAATCTGTATTAAGACAAATCTGCCTTGGGCTGGGTGTGCTGGACAGAGCTGTCCCCAGCGTGGTCAGCTGGCAGCTCCTAGCAGGGAGGCTGATGGACGGGAACAGTGGCCTTCTCCTGCTGTTGGCCGCGAGGCTGTGGCTCCCCGGAGGCCAGGATGCAGGGAGCTCCCCCCACACACACACTGCTGGTGTCAGACGTTGTCATCACACGGTCCTGGGAGGCGGCTCTGGGTCTATCTCTAGGTGAGGACCTCGCAGTGTATGGCACTCCACTGAGGGTGGCCAGGACCAGGGGATGGGGTGAGGCCCACGTGGGTGCCACGGCAACTGCTGGGTCCTCTGCAGGGACTTCCGTGGTGGAAGGAGCAGCTCCGCCTGAGCTGCTTGTCCGGGGTCAGGGCAGTGGGGATGGAGCAGGGAACCCGGAGCATGCTGGGCCTGAGGAGCCTCGAGAGGTGGGCTGGAGGGTCCCTGGAGCACCAGCGGGGCAGAGGGGCTGGGCAAGGTGGGACATCTGCCCGCAGGGACAGAAACACAGTGCTCATCAGGAACGAAGCGGAAAACAGACTTCTGGCCAGATAAATGGGACACCCAGCTGACAGACAGGAGTCCCAGTGAAGACCTCCCCACCTGGCAGGCCCCGAGACGCGGTGAAGCCTGCAGGACCGATGGGCTCCTTGGCCCTCTCCCTGGGTACTCGGGGTACGCCGCTCCAAGGGGAAGGAGCCTTCCTGAGCACAGCACACCTGGGGACCAGCCTGCCCGGCACTCCAGTGTCTTCACAGTGTCACCTGCTGCTGACCAGGTGGGCTCAGGCCAGGAACTCCTGGGTCCCCCCGGTCCTTCCCTCCTCTCCGACAGCCTTGGGCGGCCTCTGGAGCCTCAGCTTCCCCACTGTGCGCAGGGAGGACAGTGCTGACTCCAGGAGTCACGGAGGCCCCAGGAGGCTGCGCAGGGGTTCCAGGGCGGGCACCAGCCCCCAGTCCCCTCTGTGGCAGCTACAGCCTGAATGGGAGTGGGTGGGTGACTGTGGTCCAGCTCCCCCAAACACACAGGGGACAGGACAGCGTGTCTAATGCTGAAACTGCCTCATGCTGGACCCAGACCCCAGATGGACCCTGTCCTCGGGGTGACGTGCAGCTCCCTGAATGGCAGCAGGGGGGCACCTGCCCTGGTACTGGCCGCTGCCAGCCTAACTGGACCCTCAGGAGGAGGAAGAGCCTCCGCAGGGCCAGCCTCGGCCCCCCCGTACTGCGCACCGCCCCCCTCTCTCCTGGCAAAGCTACAGCCTGCTCAGTGCAGGCGGCCCCTGCAGGGGAGGCCAGGTTCAGAAGGCCCAGAGGTGATGGGAGGGCAATGACGGGGACCTGTCAGCAGAGCAAGCCGCTGCCTGACATGGAGCGCAGGGCAGAGAGCCCGAGCCCAGGAGGGGGGTTCCTCCTGGCAGGACGGCTTTCCAGAACCATCCTGCCAAGACCCAGCCCCAAGCACCAGTGTTGTGGTACCACATGCCAGGACTCAGTGGCAGGTGAGGTGGCCTCCCCTGGGAAGGCCTGTCCAGAGGGGAGAGCAGAGATCCCCGACTCCTCTGCTGCAGCGGCTGCAGGAGTGTGGTGCCGTGGGCCCCAGCTTCGTGGGACTGACCTGCGCCGGGCTCCATGGAGAATGGACAGGCCATTGGAATCCTGTGTGGTGCTCTCCTTCTCTGGGCCCTTTGCTTCAGTCCCGGTTGGTCTCAGAACCCTGGCAGATCCTCTGAGACACCACTGTGTGGGGCTCAGCATGTTGGGCCACCCCTGTGCCCTGCTGTCCCTGAGCACAAAACGCCCAGAACCTCAAGAGGACACAGCTGCCCGTCGTACCTGTCACCCAGCAAGCTGCATCAAATGCCAGGGACAAATTTTCCCCCAATTTTGAGACACTCAGGAAATGATGGCATCAAAGCAAGGAGGAATGTCACAGGTCATCAGTAGAGACACGCCACTTAGCGGCAGAAGCCAGCTGTATGGAGTGTCCAGTGGAGACGCCTGTCCCTGCGTCCACAGCTGTCGACTTAGCCTGAAGCCGTCTATCCTTTTTGTAAACAGATTCTCCCGTGTCACACGTCTGCCCTCCCCGCAGCAGGGTGACCGTCTCCGTGTGAAGGGAGGACCCCCAGCTCTCAGCCCCATCTGGTCCTTCCTCCCTGGAGTCGTGGGCCTGTTGCTGGCCACAGGGACCTGCAGTGCACTCCTACCCAGGAAGCTCTGTGGTTGGTTGAATTCAATGAAAAGCGTGTTGGAGTGCAGACCCCCAGTTCCAGGGAGCGGGACCTTACCAGGGAACAGGGTCTTTATGGATGTGACAAGATGAGGCCACTGGAGGAGGTGGCTCCTGTCCAGTGTGCTTATGTCCTGGGAAGAACTGGGGACTCTGGGCAGACAGGAGAGAAAGCCCACTAGTGGCGGGCCCCTGGGGTGAGGCACCTACAGACCAGAGAACCAGGGAAGGCTGCGGCCTCCAGGAGCCAACAGGGAGGGGGGGCCCTCCCTGGACCCTTGGAGGGAGTGGCCCTGGCCACACTGGGTTGGGACTTGTGGCCTCCAGAACATCAGGGGAGTACATGCCTGTGTTTGGGCAGTCAGTGGTGTTGGTCACAGCCACCCTGGGTCACCAGTGCAGAGCCTAACAGCCTGGTGGGTGTACGACAGCGTGCAGGTGCAGCCCCTAGGGGAGCTGTCCCCACGCCTGCGGTCCACCCGGGCTCCACCCACACTGGGTCTTCTAGCTGGAGAAGCCCCAGGCCCACAAATGCATCCCCGCCTGCCCTAAGCCACTCGGTGAGGACTGGCTCAATGGCTCTGTGGTCCAGGACACCTAGCTGGTGCTCAGGGTGGGCCAGTGCTCATGCCCAGTGTCCTCTGCGGCAGAGGGCAGGCTAGGAGGGCTCGGGCCACTGTGAGGCGCCTCCCTCATCCCTGGTGCCCGTGTGGGTTAATGTCATCATGCGCCATCTTCTGTGTGTCTTCAGAGTCCCCTCAGGGTATACACTGGACAGGTGGAACCCGTGGCCACTCGGGAACTCTGGATCTTGTGCTGGACCTACAGGGGGCAAAGGAAAATACCGAAGTGGTGGGCACACGTCTGGGCATCTGCCCTGCAGGAACCAGTGGCTGCCAGCTCCCTGGTTGGGGAGGCTCTGCCTCTGTCCTCCCATGGCTTAGTGCGTCCTGGGGGTTTGTCTCCAGAGCCAGGCTCCCGGCCATGATGCATGACTTGGAGTCTGCGTAAGAACTTGGAGCACTGAGTCCTCTCAGTTCCCGATTTCCCACCTTGAGGCCTGGCCCTGGAGGTCCCGCAGCGTGTCTGCCCTGAGTCCACTCGTCCAGCCGGTTTCCACAGGCGACCCCACGCCCTCCCAGGAAACGCACACCCTGCAGAGTTAGGTGACTTGAACTGTCTCCACAGCCTTCTGAGCAGCAGCTGTGTTGGGCACTGCCAGGCACGGGAACCTCTAGACTCCCTGGGTGGACAGCTCTGAGCATCGGTCATTAGTGACCTTGGGTGGGTCATGGCTGTTGCGTGCAGAGTCTCTACTGGTGCACACAGATGGGCGAGTGCTGGCTGAGAGCACCCTAAGGAGCTAACCAAGTGGCAGTGCCCTCCAGGCCATGCCCTTCAGAGTCCCCAGCACTGCCCCTGCCGTCCCTCACGCATAGTATCCCCAGAAGGTCTCTTGGCAGCTCGTTTCCAGGTGATGTCATGGGCTCAGTCTGCCAAACGCTGTGCACAGAGACACAGCTGGGGTCAGAGCCAGGTGGTCAGGCCTGAGACCCACGCCCGCGCCTGGCCCCACACCTCTGGGAACAATGCCCAGGGCAGGACCTCAGGCACCCCCTGGCAAGGCAGAAGGGGTCCTTAGGGGGCACTGACCTGGGTGCCTCCTGCGGGGAGGGTGCCAGGGCAAGGGACACTGAACCAGGTTGGAGCCCAGGAGAGATGGTAGCCGGGACGCCCCGGGATGGGCCTGGCAGGAAAGGGTGGGCAGGGCTGGCGCTGGGGCTCCCTGGCAGCTGCTCCCTAGGAGCTCACCATTTCCTTAGGTGGCTTTGCCGGAGTACAAGGAAGACAGCTGTGATTCCCAGTGATGTAGGGACTGTCCCCCAGGAGCCACTTGCCCCTTCAGCGCAGGGCCCCCTCACCACTGTGAAGCCCCACAGCCTCCCTCCTTCCTCTGGGTCTTTGAGGCCATTAGTCAGTCAGGTCTGAAACCCCAGGGACAGCTGACCTGGCCCCGTGGAAATGTGACAGCCCTGTGGACAGTGGTGCCCCAGGCCCACCTCCTGTCCTTGGCTGGCCGTCTGCCTCTCGAGTGTGTCCACTCTACTTCTCTGCAGTGGCACCCCGTGGTGAGAACTGCCCTGCAGAGCCCTCGGACCCACAGTGTGTCCTGACCCCATCGGCCATGGCTGGCTGACCCTCCTTGTGGGTTCCAGACAAGTGGCGTGGAGCCCCAAAGTCCAGTGGGTCTTGACAGGGTACAGGCCAAGCGTGAAGAGGCTGAGTGGGTCACACGGGTGGCCGGCGTCGACTCCCTCCACCAGGGAGAGGAGATCAGAGGGCAGTCCCTTCCCCGCAGGCAGCGCAGTGTCTGAGGCCACCCTGGGACTCTGATCACTGGGCCAAGGCAGGCAAGTCCAGGGCTTCATGCCGTCTTGGTCGGTTTAGGCTGGTGTGACAGTACCATCCAACGGGTGGCCTATAAGCAGAAGAAATTTGTCCCTTGCAGTCCTGGGGACTGAAAGGCTGGGGTTTAAATGACATCCACAGGCCAGGCAGATTCTGATGAGAGCTTTCTTCCTGGTGGCAGACGGCCCCTCCTCTCTGTATCCCCACAGGGTGGAAGGGGTGCTGATCCTGCTTGTGGGAGCACCACGCTCGTGTCCTCGGCACTTCCCAAAGCCCCCACCCCAGGCCATCGTCTTGCAGACTAGGATTTCAACATGAGAATACCAAGGAGACGCACTCAGACCACGACACAGTGCTCGGTGCTTGAATACTGGGTGGGCAGGTGGAAGGAAGGCTGGTTGGGTACCTGGATGGTCGCAGGCATGGGTGGTCAATGAATGAAAGAAGGGGAGGGGAGGGGGATGAAAGTATGCTGAATGGACTGATGGGTGATGGATGGGTGAGTGGATAGATGGATGGATGGATGGTGAATGGATGGATGAATGATGGATGGATGAGTGAATAGATGAAAGATAGATGGATGAGTCAATGGATGGATGGATGGA
Organism: Callospermophilus lateralis; assembly: GCF_048772815.1. Classification (NCBI taxonomy): domain Eukaryota; kingdom Metazoa; phylum Chordata; class Mammalia; order Rodentia; family Sciuridae; genus Callospermophilus; species Callospermophilus lateralis. The sequence continues at coordinate 165,580,957 of NC_135308.1, forward strand.
TGGATGGATGGTAGATGGATGGTGAATGGATGGATGAATGATGGATGGTGAATGGATGGATAGATGATGGATGGGTGGAGGATATATGAGAGATGAATGGATGAGTGGATGGATGGATGGGTTGATGGATGAAAGGTGGATGGATCGTGAATGAATGGATGGATGGATGGTGAATGGACGGGTGGGTGGACAGATGAGAGATGGGTGAGTGAATGGATGGATGGACAGAGGGTCGAGATATTGAGAGACGTGCCAATGGAGCTTCCTATGGAGATTCTTGCTGGGTCTAAGCTTCAGTGAGGGCACCAGCTCCCCAGATGCAGGCAGAGTTCTCAACCCCGGTGTCCACTTGCTGTGGCCTCCCAGCAGCACTGAGCCCCAGCCCTCTCCTTTCCTGGCTGGCCCCAGATCACCGAAGCCAAGCAATGTGCGACTCTTGAGTGCAGGGATGTGAGGCTGCCCGACTCCGTGCAGAGTGACGTCCCCCTGCTGCCCGGCTCCCGGCCCTTTCCCAGCAGCCAGGACCCGGGGGCCTCCTGTGACCAGGCAGAGAGGCCACCCTTTCTGCACTTCCCCGTCTTCCCTCCTAACAGCTTCTGTTGATTCTTAGTAACTTGCCCAAGAAAAATGATTGGAGTGTTTTTTCCCTTCCATTTTCATATCTTGATCCTAATGAAATAATGAAGCAGGTAGCTCATGACAACTGCCGGCTTTTTTCCTCTCAATCTAATTTGATTACCCGGATTTGGAGTGTTTGGCATGGGGGCGGGGCGAGTGCTGATCACAAAGCGGGGCTGCCCATTCTCCAGAGTGGGGGGACAGTTGTAGGCAGCTAATGGATCCCCCTAATCAGAGAGCTGTCCTGAAATTCATACATTCTACTCTAACTATTTAAAGAAAAAATAATTATCAAGACTGTTCGCACTAAATTATGCTGTCTAGAATTTGCAGAAAGAAGATGTTGTCTAATTTTAAGATGTTATCTGGGGGTTGCAGATTGTTCTTAACAGATTAAGATTCAGCGCCGAGGGCCAGAGACCAAAGAACGCTGCCTTCCTTGGTGGCTCACTCAGTCCTGCAGTCTGCCTGGCCTCCCTGCCTGTGCCCTGCTGAGCTCCTTGGGGGGTTGGAAGGAGAGTCTGGACTCCCCAGCCTCTGGGGGATGCTGTGTCCTGCTTTTAAAGAAAGAAAGGAAACCTTTGTTCCGGTGCTGGCCCCTGCCTAGCTGTCTGGCAGACGTGAAGTGGCTGCTGTGACGTGGTGGGGTCTCTCCAGCTCCTCCTCCCGCTCTCTGCAGGCCCTGCACTCATATAAACCCTGCTGCACATGTCCAGAGGCACGCCGCAAGGCAGACGCAGGCTCAGGAATGTGGAGGAGCCCCTCCCTGCTCTGGGCACCTTCTCTGGGGCAGGGGCGGGACAGGCAGATGTGAGCACTCTGTGCCCCCTCGCCTGGCCCCCACCCCAACATGGGATGCCCCACTCAGTGGCACTCCATCCTGGAACCTCATCGAGTGTCAGGCTCTGGAAGGGACTCAAGATTTGTTGGAGGGACACGTGTGCACTCAGACCCTCGGAGCCCGGGCAAGAATGAAGGGAAGCGCTATGGCCTCTAAACCTGACCAGCAAGGGTCCCAGTGGCAATGCCCTGGAGACTTGCTGTGTGACCACTGGCCGTGTCTGAGTCAGTTTCACTGCCTGGCCTCAACTGCAGAGCTGCCAGGACTAGTGTCAGTGCCTCTAACCCAGCCGTCACTGTCCCACCCTTAGTGGAACCGGGGGTGACAGAGCTAGCCAGGACACTCCAACAGAGCATGGGGACAACTGGCCAGGGCAGGGGACCCATGTCAGCCACCAGGGCCCCACCTGCTCTGTGCATGGCCCCGTAGGACCCCCTGTACCCTGGAGCCCCACCCGAGCCATGACGCTGGCAGTGCAGTGGGACCTGGAGCGTGACTCAGGATTTGTACACAGGCTGGAAAGCGTGGTGGGCCCAGCACTGTCCTCGCTCCAGGAGGGTCAGAGTGAGGGCTGCTGCATCCTCAGGGCCTGGGTCCTGGCTCCCTCCAGCCTCCAGCTTGAGTTAGGTGGGGGCCGGCTCCTGGTGCTTCCAGGGATTCCGGTCATGTCCACAGTGTGTGTTTGTGGGACGATGCCCTCTCCACACTGTGAGTTCCCGGGCCAGAAGTTCCCACCCAAACTGGGCCCAGTTCCTTTGAGGACTCCTTGCTGTCAGGAAAGTGACGGGGACACTCTATGGGCAGGGACACTGTCACGGGAGGTTGTGCTCTGCAGGGTCCCTGTGCAGGCCGGGCACCGCGGGAACGTTCGCCTGACCCCAGCTGCCTCTGTCCAGGGCACAGCCCACCGAGTGTGCTGTGGTGGAGTAGGGCTGGGGGTCTGTGCACCCCGTGTTCAGCTGGCCTTGCAGTTTGCCCCGGGTCCCCACACCCACAGCAAGGGCCCCCTGCTTCATGAGCACTTTGGCTCATGGCCCCAACTCCCCTGCTTCCTAGCAGCTCAGCATGGATGAGGAACGGCGCCGTCTCACCCCAGGCTGGAGCACGGGGCAGGAGACGGGGCCAGAGCTGCCTGGGCTGGAGGAGCAGGCGCCAGGGCGGAGGTACAGCCTGCCTCCCTGCCCTCTCTGAACCTCACGTTCAGGTGTGAAACGAGGAGAGCAGCGAGAACCTCCATCTAGGGCTACCGTGAGGTGAAGGGAGCCTGTGTTGGCCTAGGCAATGGGTCGTCCAGGTGGGTACTGCTGATGGCCATGTCAGCAGTGGAGAGAGGGAGGTGAGGCGGTAGTGGTCCTGGTGGTCATGGCAATGGTGGTGATGATGGTGATGGTCCCATCTATGGATGGGTGTAATGGTGATGATAGGACGATCATGGTTAGATATAAGGTGATGATGGTGATGATGGTGATGATGATGTTTTTATCAGTGGTGATGGTGATGATGGTTATACCTGGTAAAGATGGTGATGATGGCTATATTTATGGTGATGATGGTGATAATGGGAGTTGTATCTATGGTGATGGTGATGATGGTTGTATCTGTGGTAATGATGGTGGTGATGGTTTATCTATGGTGATGGTGAGGATGGTGACGGTGGTGAAGGGTATATCTATAGTGATGATGTTGGTGTCAGTTGTGTCTATGGTTATGATTGTGATGGTGTTGGTGACGATGGCGATGAGGGCTATTCTGTGGTGATGATGGTAGTCATGGTGGTGACGATAGTGTAGATGGTGATGGTGACGTTCATGGTGGTGGTGATGGCTATTACAATGGTGATGATGGTAATGGTGGTGGTGGTTACATTTACAGTGGTGATGGTGATAGTTCTATCTATGTTAATGGTTGCTGGTGATACTGAGAGAAAAGGGGCTTCAGCAATAGGTGTGGTGACTGCGCTGAGTGGGAGAGGGGAAGCTGAGGCATAGCTCTCTTCCCTTGGAGGAGGGGAGGCTCCTGTGCAGAACAAGGAGGCCAGACGCAGGGCGGTGTGCACCCTGCAGAAGTCACCTTGAGCAGAGGCCCTACCTGCTCCTGGGCTTCCTAGGAAAGAGAGGAAGTGTGTCATCAAAGGCATCCAGGCTGACAGGGGATGAGTGGCTGGGAGCCGGGGCGTCTTCCAGATGCCGCTGAGTTGATCTTAAACACCCCGCAGCGCAGCGGGGGAGAGGCAGGCCTTCCTAGAGGCGCTCCCCAGCAGGCACCGAGGACAGTTACACCATCCCGGGCCCAGACCCTACGTCCAGAGTTGGAGGAGAGAGGGCTGTAAGGGAGGGAGGTCCTGGCACCTATGCAGGCCACTGCAGCTGAGGACACTGGATCTGTCCTGAGAGCAGGAATGTGTGTCAGAGCCGCTGTGGGTCTGGACGGCCCCTGTGGGCCTCCCAGGCAAGGATTCTGGGTAGAGGGGACTTTGCAGCCTGATTTCCAGGCTTCTGGGCCTCAGGAACGTGCCCTGGAGCGGGAGCGGCAGGCCAGCAACCTCCAGGCTCAGCGCAGCGCCCTCAGGAGCCACTCCCACGGGGTGCAGGAGGAAGAGGCAGCTGACCAGGCCCAGCTGTGAGCAGGGAAATCAGTGCTCAATCAAGTTTTGTGCCCTGATTGCCTGGGACCAGCACCTAATTACCACATGGGACTGCAGGTGACAGGATGTTCCATTTCCTCACAGTGACTGAAATAGCCACAAGACCTGCTAGACTCCCTGAGGCCAGTAGGGGAGATGTCGCCTCACTGACCACGGGGAACCAAGTCACTGTGACCCTAGCGCCACCTGCGCTGGTTACAGGGCCTGTGCCCTGATTCCTATGCCTCAGCTGGGATCCAGCAGTGGATCCCCGAGTAGCTGTCCGAGGACCCTGATGCCCACCTGGGGAGAGGACAGGGAGGCAGGGCCTCCCCAGAGCCTCCCTGGCCCCAGAGCCAATGCCTCCTGAGCTCCCTTCTGCCACTGTACATGGCAGGACTGTGCCCACTCATGGGGAGGCCCGGGCCCAGTCTCCCAACAGGCGCCATACAGCTGTGGTCTGGCCCCACTGAACAGCTCGCTGAGTGCCAGTCCCTTGGAGGGAAGAACCCTCGAGCTGCCCGCTGCTGCCCTACATTGTTTTTATTATAATGTTGCAGGAATATGAACAAACGCAAAGCCACAGTTCCTTGCCCCATAAAATCAGAATAAACCAAACCCATTTACAAATTAAACACAAATAAAACTGCAAAACCAATAAAATTTAAATTTGCAGTATTAAGTTTACAGGGCAGATGTTTCCTGGAGACAGCGCTGGGCACGGGCAGGGGTGGGCGGGAGGGCCTACCCGCTGCTGCCCAGGAGCCCGTGCCCATCAGCCTGCAGCTCTCGCACAGGGGCGTGTGGCCTCCAGTCCTGTTGATAGCACAGCTTCGTTTGTGGTGATCACACCTTACACTTGACCCCGGGGCCATCCCGGGGGGCATTTTTATAGCAGGTTCCTGATAATGTGCTGAAGCTCTGCTTTCTCTGTGCGTGAGGACAGCTGGCCTTCAGCGTGACAGGATGCCGCTTTAAACAGCAGTAATCCAATTACTGCAGAGACTGGGGACAGAGAGGAGGTCTCCATTGCGTGTTTGCTGCTGCACTCACGGCTAATGAGCTGCTCAAGGCACGGGGGGAGGCAGGAGCCCACCGGGGCCTGCGGCCAGCCTGCCCCACGAGTGCCATGCTGGGCCCCCGCCTCTTCCTGTTGGGATCCACGTGGGTTTCCAGGAGCGCTGTGAAAGCGTCCATGTGTGCACACAGGGGCTTGCACACCCCACACACCTGCGCGCGCTCACACACATGAACCCTTCCCTCCCACACTCTGGCTGCTAATCTTGAAGGTGAAGCCCCTGCAGACCACACAGGTGTTCCTCATTTACTCCAGGTGTAGGTCAGCACTCTCTGGGAGGGTCAGCAGAGAGGACTGTCAGCCCCTGGACTGGCCCCAGGCTATGGCACACCCCAAATGGTTGCAAAACCTTGAAGGACACACCCAGCTGTCAGGGACCACAGGCCTCGAGTGGGAGAGGCCATGAGGCTCAGCACAGAGCAGTGTCTGGGTGGTCAGAGGTCTGTGGACAGGGCAGGCCTGGCCGCCCCACTGTCCCGGAGCTCCCTGCTCCTGCTAGCCCGTGGGCCCAGCAGCACTGGCTCTGTGCTCCAGCCCTGTGCATGTGCAGTCACCCTGGGTGCTCAGGGAGAGGGCGTGGCCTGGTGTAGGTGTGGCCCACCACCAGGGACCCAGCTCACTTTGCTGAATCGGTGGAGTGGCCTGCCCTTCCTCCTGGAGTCTGGGCAGCCCAAGGAGACAGGGCCTGGGGTGGGCAGAGAGGAACAGGAAGGGGCAGAGCGGGCCCCTCAGGTGCTCCACGGGCCCTGCTTGCTGGTGGCTGGCGCCCGGAGGCCTGGGTGCCACAGGTGTGGTCCTGAAGAGGCGGGGCCAGTGCCTCCCGCACATGGGACGGAGACTTCTCCGTTGGCATCAAGATAATTAAAGGTTGTCAGGACTCCGTCGGTGGAAGGGGAAGTCCCATTCCAGCAGCTCAGGACACCCCTCCTGAAGACCTCAAAGGTGAGCTTCCCCTCCCTTCTGACGGACCCTGCTCCAGCAGGAGGTGGGCAGCGCCTCCTGGCTGTTCAGGAGCGTCTCTGTGTGAGAGGAAACCCTTGGGCTCAGGGACCTGCTGTAGTGGACAGGAGCGTCCAACTGGGGGCTCCCGAGGAGTGTGGGGGCCTCAGCTCCTGTCACTGGAGGGTGCTGGGGAAGTGCCTGAGGACGACCTTCACAGGAGGCCTGGTGGCAGCCCCGTCCCTGTACCCTGTGTGCAGGGACACAGGCCTCTGGCGGGCTGAGCGGCGGCCAGCAGTGGGGGGGCGGCAGCTCTGTGGTGGGTCTCCTTGGCATGCGTGAGTGTGCCCCTCCTGCCAGGACTCCAGTGGGCACTGTCCTTGAGGACTCACCGGTGCTGCGGGGGGTCCGCCCACCCTGCCCAGGTACGTGTGGGTGGGCCTGCCCATGGGAGCCGTCCCCCTCCAGATGCATTTCTCCCTGCTCTTCTAGGGGTCCTTTGTCCTTGGAGAGCCTCTGTCCACCATCTGCCTGTCACTCCCAAGGCCACAGAGTTTGTCCCCGACTCCACTCCAGGTGCCAACTTGGCCAGGGGCTGGGCAAGTGCAGGTCCTCTCCCTCCGGCTCCTTCACGTCTCTTGCTGGCAGTACCCACTGGGGTCTGCCATCGGAGCCAGGTCTTCACCTGCCAGGTCTTTGCCCTCGAGGGTGTAGCTGCTGGGCTCTCAACGGGGCACCGGTGTCCACGCAGAGGGCTCTGGGGCAGTGATGGGAGTGAGCTGCCCACAGAGCCGGGGATGCCCTGCCAGGAGCCCAACGGTGCAGAGACGCCATGCAGGGCCATCAGCAAGCCCGAGGGTGTGAGCTGTGGGTGTGCGGACACATGTGCCCGTGGGGGTTCATGGGTTTGTGTGTGCCTGTGCCTGTGTGTGACTGGGTGTGGTTGTGGTGGGCATGAGTGTGTGCCTGTGTGTGCGTGTGTGTGCATGCAGACTCCCCGGAGAGCAGGGCTATGCACAGGGTGCCTGGTGGGGGCCCTGGGGAAGCGTGGCCAGTGGAAAGGGCAACAGCGTGACCTCACTGAGCCCTGGGCCGTGGCTCCTGTCCGAGGCCAGGCCTGGTAGAACCGTGCACTTCACCCCGAGGCCCGCTGCTGGGCCCACCGTTCCTGGGCTTCCTGCTCTCCGCACAGCCTGGACTCTCAGTGGGGATGTGGGATGTGTGAGACCCCGGCCCCTGACCTCTGCAGGCTGAGGAGCCTCCTGGTGTCACACCGCCCAGCTGTGGCCATGTCTGCCCAGAGGCTGGCCACCAGCCACCATCACTCAGGCTCCCGGGAAGCTTCGTCAGCTCCTGGGGACGTCCCTCTCCTGCCCTGAGAGCTGCAGCGACATGAGGCCAGAGGCGGGGCCTTCGGAGCCGTGCCCGGGTGAAGTCAAGTTGTGAGATGGGGCATGAAAAGCCCCTTTGTCCCTGGGACGTGGTGGCCCGGCACTGAGCCTCCCACCGCCTCCAGCAGGAAGTGGGCTGGGCTGGGCGGTAGAGCCCTCGGGGGCAAACAGAAGGACTTGTGTGCTCGGCGCCGGGCACTGTGTCCTCGGAGCGCTGGCTCTGGGCACACCCAGGCCTGGGACGGGCAGGGCCAGTGACTCTGCTTGTCCATTCATTCCACAAATGCTTCCATGTGCCTACTGCAAGCCCCAGGTCCCCAGAGGGGCCTTCCTGTGTGTGTGCGTGTGCCTGGTGTGCACCGTGCGGAGGTGCACAGGCATGAGCATGCAGGGCTTGCACCTGTGTGAGCGGGTACGCGTGTGTCTGTGTTTATGTGTGCACATACGTGCTTGTGTATACACGTGTGTTCATACACATGCATGAACATGTTTGCCTGTGGACCATGCGAGTGTGCAGTGTGTGGCCACCATGCAGGCCACAGCATAGTTGGCCTCCTCACCTCTGACCCCAGGCCTTCAGGACCCGCCCTCCTCTGCCTCCCTTGTCACCAACATGTAGGCTGTCCCTGGGGCCAGCAGGACACAGCCTGTGAGGGAGCAGCCAGGAGGGACAGGCTCAGCAGCCCCTGTGTGTGGGCAGGTGACCTGCCTCTGGTGGCATGGGGGCCTGTCTGCACGCGGCAGTGAGGAGCCGGGGCCCAGCAAGGAAGGCCCTGTGGGGTTCAGGGTGCCCCGAGGCTGCAGGTCTCCCCGGCCTCTGCCTGCATCTTCAGCCCTTGGTCTGAGCAGTCCAAGTGCCTCCCACCTCCACCTTGCCTGACCCAGGGGGCTGAGAGGGGCACTGGGCGCTGGCCTGCTGAGCCTCGTGCTGTCTGCCAGCTCCCGGGGAGGACCCTCTCAGAGGGAGAGCCCTGGCTTGAGGTCCCCAGCTGCCATGAGGTAGCGTGAGATCTGAACCCAAGCCCCAGTGCTGGGGGCTTGCTGTCCTGAGCATGCCAGGCACACGCACACACACAGGAAGTCACCACGTGCCCTCGAACAGGCCAGGACCAGCTTGCCGGACCATCGCTGCTGTGCTGCCTGTGCTGGCCCTGGCCTGGGCTGGTTGCCCCCGCGCCCGGCTCTGTGGTGGCAGGTGGTGCAGAACCTGAGCCCTCCTGCCCACCTCTTAGAGAGCCAGGGCCTGCTCCTGCTCTCGGGGCCGCATGGACTGACTGGGGCCCAGGGCACACTGCCAAGTCTTCTGAGGCCTCATCAGACTCAGACCGGTGGCACCTGTCTGAGAGCCTCTCTGGGTGGCTCCCGGGGACACCTGGGAGCACACAGTGGGGCTCTTACAGGCCACAGCCAGCCCCTTCCCTGCCGCCGCTCAGTGGTCGAGGCCAGGCCTGCTGCCCCGCTCCTCGTGGGTCGCATGTCTCAGGCACAACTTGTAGGTCGCATGGGGTGGGAATGTGTGTTGGTCCGTAGTTATTCTTGGCTTAAGCCTTGTAATTGGTTGGTGTCTGAGAAGGTTTTTGTGCCATCTCTTACTGTCCTCCAGAGTGACACATGAGCGATGGCCAGGTGGCTGCTATGACTTACCCATGAGTAATGAGCAGCCAGGAAAATGTGTGTGGCCCCAGCGCTCCTTGTCCCCGGCCACTGTGCTGGGGTTGGTGGGAGCCCAGGGGGCATTGCAGGCCGGCTGCCCAGGGCTTGAGGGCACAGCCTGGGTGGCCACTGTTCCCTTGGGTCCCAGGAAGCCAGACAGTCCCTCTCCCAGAGCTCTGCAGGGGCGGCAGTGCACACAGCCCCAGCCTTACCCCTTTGGGGACCCTGCTCTGACACCTGTCTGCCATTCAGTAAGGGACACTGCCTATCTGTGGTCATCCTGGTGCCACCACCAGCCGGGACACCATAGCAAAGCACCTAGGCTGGCAGTTCAAGCTCTGGGGCCCGGAGGACCAAGGTCAAGGTGCAAGCAGGGCCGGGTCTGGGAGGCCCTCCTTGGCTTGCAGGGCCGTCCTCTCCCCGTGTCCTCCCAAGGTGGTGGTTCTGGGAAACGCTCCCTGGTGTCTCTTATAAGGACAGGTCAGGGCCCACCTCAGGACTTGACCTCAACTACTTTTCCAAGGCCCCATCTCCAAGTGCGAGGCTCGGGGCTCAGTACGTGGACTTGTGTTCAGGGCTTAGCAGTGGCCTGGGGAGGAGCCAGCCTATGACCTGGCTTTGGGACAGCTTGCCTCGCTGACTGGGGGTATCAGCATGCCTTGGGGTGGGCTGGGTGGGCAGCACGTCCTCCCCAGTGTCCCATGCTGTGTCCATGGCAGTCATAACGGATCGATCCCAGGACTCCTGTCCACTGTGCTCCTCCTGGTCCATCAGAACTGGCAAGGAGGGTGGTCACTCCAGCTGGGGGCCTCCCTTATCTGTTTAGCTGACTCCCCAGCCTCCAGATCATCCTCCTCTGGAATGACCCCCAGATTCAGCCCTTGCTGGGTGAGACCCCTCCTGAGAACCTCCAGGGCCAGCCGGGGGGCCCCAGACACAGTGGCAATGTGACACTGAGGGCTGCTTGCCACAGTATTAAGGATGTCAACACAGAAACAGCAGACCCTGGCATCCCTACCACGGAGCCCTGTGCACTGCTCAGGGCAGGGCTGGGAAGCCAGCTGGCTGGCCCTCTGGAGGACGCCACTTCTGAGAGCGTGCCCTCGGCCCATGCACGTGCACCGCTGCTGCCCTGGTGGCCACCCTTCCCCTGCTTGGGAGAAACTTCACTGAACATGAATCCTGCCAACTGCAGCTCTCGTGGGTGCAAATCAAGAACCTGCAGTTTGTCTTTTCTAAAAGAAAAAGTTGAGTTGGAAAAGAAAGTCCAGGAGGGAGCCCAGGAGCTGGGGTGTGGTGAGACGGCTGGAGCAGGGCTGGGTGGGTGCTGAGGTCCCCTCTGCCTGGGCAGGGAAGGTCTCGCAGCCTGCGCCTTGTGAGGGAGGCAGAGGGACCCTCCCACCTGCAGGGTTGCAGGGCTGCAGCTGAAACCTGGCTCTCTGCACCTCTGGGGCCACAAGGCCCATCAAAGCATGGTTCCAGGGAGAAGGAGCGCAGAGGGGAATGTGGAGGTGACCACCTGAGTCCTGGCACCCGGTGGCTGAGGTGGCGGACTGAGGGGGTGAGCGACAGGACACGGAAGTCCATGCAGGGCCTCGCCGGTGGGGAGAAGCACGTCAGGAGCTGTGGTTGCTTCTGCTTTTGGCGCAGGGCACCTGTTTGAGCAGGAACCCCTGGGACAGAGGGGTGGCCCTCCTGGGCTCGGGGCCTTGCACCAGTGCTTTTTTTTTTTAATGTAAAATTGTAAGTTCTCTCCACTTTTTGGCGTTGGGGTCGAAGTTGGGTGGAATCCCATGTACACCAGGGCCCGTGTTCACTGCTTACCTGATGCCGACTGTCCTTGGTCTGAGCCACGTTTGAGAGTGCAGCTCAGGCCACCGGCAGCGCCCGGGGAGGAAGGAGCGTTTTCTCCACCTGAGAGGTCACTGTAGTTGGCTGGAAGTTTCTGGACGGAAGAGTGCGAGCTTGGGGTCTCCTCCCCTGTGCCCTGCTCTGGGGCGTCTGTCACAGAGCAGTCTCCCTGCACACAATCCAGGCTGGGTCCGCAGGGAAGAGAGGGTGCAGGTCCCCTGGGGGTGGGAGAAGTTGACTGGGGCCTGACAGCCTTCTCACGGGAGGCAGCTGCCCCCGCCTGCCGCCTGGCCTCCACCAGCACCCACCCTGCCTTGTCCAGTGGCCACACCTGGGACTGAGGCCCTCTGGTCCTGGAGCCTTAGCCACTGGGGCAGGAGTGGCCCTGGGCTCAGCCCAGGGTGTGCAGGTGAGAGGCCGGGGGCCAGGGCTTGGCTGCTGTCAAAGCCACCACTTCCTGTGAGGCCTCACTCCTAGCACTGAGCCCAGCTCAGTACCTCCTGTGGACGGCCACCCTGGGTGCATCTGCGGAGTGCCTGCCCAGGGAGCCCTCCTCCACCCTTTCCTAACAAAGGAGAGAGTGAGGCTGCTGCCCCTCAGCAGGGCCGTGATGCTGTTCAGTGGAGCTGCCCCCAGAACCCTGGGTTAGGACCTGCTGGTCAGTGCCTAATGGCCGCAGAGCTTGGCTTGGGATCCAGCCCCAAACCAGGAGGGAGGTCTGGCTGGCCTCCCTGATGACTGTCCCTGGGCAGCACTCCTGGAGCACCCCCATGGCTTCTCTGTGACACCCAGGTGCCAAGCACCATTGCCAGGGTCCGCCCCGGGGCACCCCATGCGGGTGGGCAGCACTGACCGCTCCCTCTCTCCGCAGCACGCATCATCAAGACGAAGCAGTGGTGTGAGATGCTGCCCTGCCTGGAGGGGGAAGGCTGCGACCTGCTGATCAACCGGTCAGGCTGGACGTGCACACAGCCCGGCGGGCGAATAAAGACCACCACGGTACGTGCCTCGTCCTCGTGTGGGGGTGTTGGGGGTGGGGAGCACCTGAGATGCCAGAGCCCAGGGGAAGTGGCTGTGGAAGTGTGGCTGTGATAGGACAGGTGGCAGCTGGTGGCTCTTTTCCTGGGCAGAGGCCACCGGCACTATCTCCTCCCCACCTCACTCTGGGGCAAAGGCCCTGGCAACCCGTCCCTGATCGTATGGCCACAGGGTGCACACGGGGACCAAGCAACTGGAAATGGAACACCAGAAGGCTGGTCAGTGGAGGGTGACAGGTCCCCCAGGCCACCACTGTTGGTGAGGGCTTCCTGCCTTCTGGGTCTGGTGTGGCATGGGTCCAGAACCTCCTGACCAGGGAGAGCTCTGCAGCCCACCTGGGGCCAAGGGGACATTCCAAACAGTCAGGACTGGGAAGGGACGTTGTCCGAGTTCTCCCAGATGGGGCACAGTGGCCACTTACAGACCCTGAGCACACTGAGGGCAGCAGCTCCGTCCCACCCATCCCTCTGAACAGGTGACCTGTGGACTCCTCTCTCTAGAGGCCACTGCTCACTAGGTCCCCAGAGCCGCTCTGCCCAGAGGTGGCTGGGAGCAAATGGCTCTGGTCATTCGTGGGTGGTTCTTTGACATTTCTCTTCTGAGGTCAACTGCCCAGCACACACCTGGGCACTGTGGGCAGCTTCCCCACTAGGGCTGAGGCCACAGAGCCCAAGTCCAGGTGGGGGTGGCCCTGGGTGCTGGAAGGCGGTTCACAGGGTGTGACTTCCATCTCTCCACGCCTGTCTGGGCTCCTCCTTGCTCATGTCCAGGGCTGAGGACCCCAGCAGCTATTGTGACCTCCCTGACCCAGGCCCCATTCCCTGAGGTCAGGGAGGTCTTTGGCTCTGAGGAAGGATCTGGAAAGCCCCACAGGTGTCCAGGACTCTTCTGGGGACTGCCTCTGGCAGGGGGCTGCAGCCACTCAGACTAGACCACAGGAGTCTCCCCATTCCTGCATGGGGCGGAAGCCGGAGGGGCTCTTCTATGTGTTCTAGGGGCAATTTGGTGTGGACACTCTGGGGACAGCCACGACCACCTGGTTCTCGGCTGGGCAGGTGCATAGGGTCTGAGCACAGTTTGAGGCTGGGCTGTAAAGCCACGGTGTCCCAGCTGCAGCCCGACCACCACCCCTCAGCAAGCTGGGAGGGCAGCGCTAGGGTCCAGCACTGGCTCTGAGGCCTCCCGCGTTGGTGGAAACTGCACTTGGCCTCGAAGGCAGCCTGGGCACCAGCCTGGGCACAGCTGCCAGGAAGAGCACTGACCGCCAGGGGCTCGGGCCTCCCCAGGGCACGAACAGGACAGCAGGGGACTGTCTTCGGACAGACGCAAGGGTTTGCCTGCGGGGAGCAGGAGCCCTGCAGCTGTGACCACACCTGGAGCCCAGGGTGACCTCTGGCCCCTTGGCAGACAGAGGCCTGGAGGTGAAGGACCCCGTGGTGTCCAGCCCTGTCTGGAGGCATGGAGGGCATGGACATGCTACCCTCCCTCCTGGCCTCAGTTTTCACAATCACGAGCCTTGTCAAGGTGGCCAAGCCTTCTGAGGTGTGACTGGAGGCCAAGCCTTACACGCAAGACCAGTGTGGTGTTGGGGGCAGCCCCCCGGGTATCCACGGGTGATACTAGCTCCCCGCCCCTCCCCTCCCCTCCCCTCCCCTCCGTCCCCTCTCCCCTCCTGTCCCCTCTCCCCTCCTGTCCCCAATGTGGAAGCAACTAGGGGCACTAATTGTTGTGGTGAGACTCACGAGACATAAAATCCTGAGTGGCACTGGGCACGCTCCCAGGGTGAGCACCCACCTGTCTAGTTTCAAAACACCATCTTCCCCTGAAGTAGGCCCTTCCCCATGAGCTGGCCAGCCTCTGAGCACGGCCCACTGCCCGGGACCTGCAGCCCCCACTTGGCAACTCCAAATATGGTCATCCATAAAGCCCACCTGTCAGGACCCTGGGCAAAGCCCTAGTGGGTGGGCTTTGTGGTGGTCTCCCTCCCTGGCCCCGGGTATGACGTCTGCCGGGTCAACCGGTTGCAGAGGGAAAATGCTGTGGACCTGCGTCTCTGCTGGACAGGGCAGGACCTGGCCCCTGGCCCTGCTTCCCTGCAGAGGGTGCGGCAGCCGTCGAGGAACAGCCCTGGGCGGTGCTGGGTGCCAGGCCACCCGGGGTGACTTCAGATGCTCCTTGCAAGGGGCACACCATCCTGCCAGGGCTCTGCCACTTTACGTGGTGGCTCCACACCCCGGGAGTCGGCACCGCAGGGGTCCTGGGCCCGTGTCCCGTGGGTGCCCAGGGGCGACTGCGTCTTCATGTCTTCACTGTTGTCACACGGGGATGGGACTGGCCTTGCTGCCTCCCGCGTGCCCAGCGTGCCCGTCTCCTCCCTGCCCCTCCCAGTCCTTCTGAACCGAGTTTTTCAACCAACTCGCCAACAGCAAGTCCTCACTTGTCTCCCTGCCGCGGAGCCGGTGTGGCCACCAGCATGGCCAGAGATGGGCCTCCCTGAGTGGTGGGCTTCCTTGGGAGGGGGTGAGCACCCATTCCTAGAGGGTGGCCAATGGAGGTGGCCCCACACCAGGGACACTGAGCAGGTACAGACAGCCTTACCACCAGCAGCGCTGAATTCACTCATGGAAAGAGTGGACAGTGCTGGCTCTCACTCCTTTGGCCACACAGGCCTGAGCTTCCGTCAGAGAAGTTGTGTTTGGACACCTTGAGTGGCTGTGGGTGGCCAGGAAGCCAGGGAGGTGGGGCTCGCACCTGCCAGGCTGCCCAACGCCAAGCTGGCCCGGGCTTGGCATGAGACCCGGGTGTCTGCCAGCTCGGGAGCCTGAGAATCTCCCGACTGCCCCTTTGTAGATGCATCTGGGGGCCTCCTCCCACCCCTGAGGGCCCCTAGATGCCAGCAGGAACATGGCAGGTGCAAGTGCTGTCCAGGGCAGGTGAGGGCGTGTGGGTCGGGGGAGGGGCTGTGACCCCAGCCCTCCAGGCTCTTCACTCCTGGAGGCCGAGGCTCCCCACACGGTGACAGGCCCTGAAGTGGGGAGCATGTTCAGGGGCTCAAGGCCACCTTCCTCTGGCTGGGACCAAGCATCCCGTCCCCAGTGGTGAGCACCACTTGGCAGGGGCCCAGGATCCCAGGGTGGGGATCTCGTTGGGTGGCGTGTGTGGTGGCCAGGGTACAGGTGGGCCTGGCACTCTGCCATCTGTCTCCTGAGTCCCCGGGAGTGCAGATGCCCAGCTCCTTCTGGGATCCCTGGCCTGTGGCCATCAGTTTTTAAGCTTTTTAATGGTTGCGCTCTTGAGCCAGACTCTGAGAGCCAGAGCTTGTAATTCTAGCTCCATGGTGGCCTCCTGACCCCCACAGGGCTAAATTAACACCATGGGTTTCACATGTCACCAGAAATTGATTTTCTGATATGAGGGTTTTCTCATAAATTGGCTTCAGGCGGCCTCGTGACTACGTGGTGGCCGCTAACTCCCTCCCATGGCTGTTCCTGGGTAGACCCTCCTCCTGCCAGTGCCCACCCCACGGACGGCACCTCCTCGCATCACCTCACTGTGAAGCACCCGGCCCCACAGTGTGTCCCTGCTGCCTTCACTCCTTTGTCCCCAGAGTGGGCTATTCAAAGGCTGGCCCTGGCCCTGGGGCCCTGCAGCCTCTCCTGAGGCTACGTAAGGCCGTGGGACGGATGGATTAACGGATGGGCTGCGCCGGCCCGCACATGCTGAAGTTGGCACTTCCCAGATCACTCCCTGTTAAAGTGCGGGCCATAACCCCATTAGTGGGTCGTGGGCATGATTTAGTGGCTCATGCTCAGCATTTAAGAGGAAGAAATGGAATCAAAATATCAGAGAGCTCCCAGGTCACCAGGGCAGATGCCACAGAATGAAACACGTGTAACATCCCCCAGAGGTGTGCTGTCCTAGTAGGTTCTGGGAAAGTGGGAATCCGCTGTCCTTTGTGGACTCAGGAGACAAACTGGGCTCTGGGGCGGTTCTGTAGCCCCTGCTTCTTGGCCTGCTGTAGCCCTGTCCACCTGTGGCAAGGCGAGTGGTGGGCACTGCAGGTTCTCCCCAGGGTGGGAGCAGCCTCCTCCCCTTGCACCCAACTATGGTTCCTGCCCCTGGAACAGGCCTCAGTTCTGCTATGGCTTCTGCAGCCCCACCAGCAGGGATCACAGAGGGGACCGGAAGGGAGAGGAGGGACCCAGGTGCAGAGACTTGTGGCTGGGGCTGCAGCTGCACGTGTTAGTGTCAGAAATATTCCAATCACTGTTTATCCTGCACATTTTTGTAAGGTTCAGGGCTGGCAAGATGCCGGACGGTCAGCCATACCATTGCCTATCTCAGAATAAACCAGCTAGGTTGGAATCCATCCTTCAAATTGGCTATGAAGCACCCAGCATGCCGCCCCAGGCCAGAGTCCCCAGGCATAGGCAGACCCCAGCTACCTCTGAGCATGTGTGGGCCAGGACATCAGTTGCGGCAGGTCCAGGGTGGGCACTGAGGTGCGGTGTGGAGGGTCACCCCAGGGTCTCTGTTAGACCCCGAGCCTCCAGTACAGGTCTGCTGGATGCCCCACGGCCAGCCGGCAGTGGCCACAGCACAGGTGACTCACTCTTTCCTCTCATCCTGCCGGGGTGGGAGGCTGGGAGGGCCAGACGGCCTGTGCGCCAGCTTCCTGGGTGCCCTGGGGACGAGATGCCTCGTGTACCTTCACCACCGTCTGGAAAGGGTTTCCCTATCAGTTCCCGGTTGTCAAGCTCTCGGGGACAGTGACTCCCACATCCATCCCCGCAGCCCTGCTCAGGAAGTTAAGCCAGCCTCAGCAGTAAGGACCCCTGTTCCTGGTCACATGGCTGGCTGTTCCAGCAGACACTAGCCACACACCCACTGCCTGGGACAGCACCACCCCACCCAGAAACGATGCTCCTTGAGCTTGGGGAAGATGTCGATCCCAGGACAGACACTTGCAGTGAACGGTACCGTGATGTCTCTTCATTCTAAGATCCTGAGGAAGCACGTCGTCAGGTGGCTCCGCTAACAGAGCCTCAGGAAGTGGGCAGAGGTCCCTGCCCCAGAGCGCCGCAGCAGGAGTGAGGCGTTAACATGTGGCCCTCTGGCCGCCGGGGTCCCCAGGCCCAGCACTTGCACAGAAGGGTGGAACAACACCGACCTTCTACTGGAGCATGGATTCCCAGGAAGGCCATCGTGGGAACTCTGGCAAAGGCTCGCAGCAGGCCCCCAGCTCAAAAGGGCCAGATGTCCCACTGCCCTCTTCTGCCCCAGGAAGATGCTGCGAGGCACAGGACGTGCTGGGGGACGTGACCTGCTCCTGTCAGCAGAGAGGAGACCAAAGAAAGCAGGTGGTCTGGAAGGGACCACTGGGGGCTGCAGTGGAGGAGAGCTGACCACAGGCGAGCACTGTGCTGGACCTGCCCCAGACTCTCTCTCCCCGGGTGGCAGGCTCCTCTGAGTGTGGGCTGGGTGAAAGGCTGCGTGAGACATCCCAGAGCTTCTATACCACACACCTGGCCACAGCGCTCTGGCACCCCACGGAACGGGACACACCCAGCCACAGCGCCCTGGGCACCCCGTGGGACTGGACGCACCCGGCCACAGCGCCCTGGGCACCCCGTGGGACTGGACACACCCGGCCACAGCGCCCTGGGCACCCCGTGGGACTGGACGCACCCGGCCACAGCGCCCTGGGCACCCCAGAGGACTGGACATGGGACTTGCCACAGTCTTAGCATGGGACCCTGCGGCACCAACACAGTCGGGCACAGGGAGCTTGTGGAAAGCAGGAGACAGGGCGGAAATAGACAGCCTGGGTGTGAGACCACTCAGCAGCCAGAGGGCTCAATCAGGAGACAGGCGGGCCGGCTGGGCTCCCATGGGCTCCCATACCAGAGTCCTGTGGCTGCTGCCATCAGTGGCCACAGGAGGGGTGGCTTAAGACACCAGAATGTCTTCTCTCAGGGTCCTGAAGCCTGGAAGCCCAATGTCAGATGGCCACAGCCAGGTTCCCTCTGGGGTCCTCGACACGTGGCCACAGGATTCCAGGCTCGGCCTCCATCCTCGTGGGACCTCCTGGCTCAGACCTCCCTCTCCTTTCTCTGTGAAGATGCTCAGGGCCCAGTCAGTCCGGATGGTTCCATCTGCGGACGTCTGGCTTCCTCTGGAAAGACCCTGGCTCCAGGGGGGCCAGGCTCGGGTTCTGGGCGCATGTGGGTCTTAGGAGACACCATTCCGCCTGCCGAGCCTACGACCCACACCAAACCCGCGGTGCTGGGGTGGGGCCAGAGCCCACTGTGAAGCCTGCCCACTGCCACTCAGCTCCCTAGTGCCACAGCCCCAGACACCAGTGGACAGCAAAGGGTGCCTAATGGAGGAGAGAGAAAAAAAAACAGAACCCAAGGAACAGGAACCAGGGAAACAGAAGCCAGGAGGGACAGAAGAAAAGGCAACACAACGTGCAGAACAAGGCCAGCACCACCGTCCTCCAGGTGCGAGGAGCGAGGCTAGGATGCAAGAAGAGGAGGGGGCAAGGGTGTTCACAGGGCCTTTGCTCTTCTGGTGGAGATGGTGCCTGCTCCCCTTCCCCTGGACTCTCTGCCACCCTTGTGACTTGATGGATCAGCTAACAGGTGTGGTTGTCACCACTGGGGCTTCAGGCTACTCCTGGCCAGGCTGCCTGAGCCCCACTCAGAAGGTCTGTCTGCCCAAGGCACCATGCTGGAGGCTCAGGGAGACTGGCCCCATAGTCCAGCCTTGGAGGACCTGCTAAGCTCAGCCCAGCTCAGGTGCCCAGGGAACAGGTGGCCATCCTTACGCCCAGCCCACGTCCTGGACGAACAGACAGAAACAAAGGCCCTGCATGAGGCCACTGCCTCTGGACCCTCTGCTGCAGGACAGTGGACCCCCACAGGGGGCCGCTGGGAGGAGCAGCGAGAGGCACTCTGGGGCCTGTGCACACACACGTGCAGGTGTGTGTGCGTGTCTGTGTCACACCTGTGTGATGTGCTGGGGAGACGCAGGGCTTTATGGAGCCCAGCGGGGTGTGAGGAAGGTCAAGTTGGAGAGGTCTGTCAGAAAGCCAGGGAGAACTTTTTTTAAAAAAAGAAATGGGGAATAAGAGAGGGGAAAAATAGGTAATTACAAGATCGATTCAGGAGGTCTGAAGAATAGAAGATCCAAAAATAGAGAAAAATGAAGAAGAAATCATCAAAGAACTATTTTCTAAAAACATTTCCGGAACGGAAGGACGTGGCCTTCCTGTGGGAGGGTACGCACAAGCCCAGGCGGAGGAAGAAAGCCCCTCCAAAGGCTTTCAGCGTGACATTTCAGGCCACTGGGGACAAAAAAAATAATGATCCAAAAAACTCAGAGGGGAAAACTAGGTCATGCACCAGGATTCAGGCCTCGGACTCCACCGCTGCTCAGCAGGGTCTCTCCAGCCAGGAATCAGCAGCCAGGTGCTCCAAGCCCGGTGCTCCAGAGCCCAGGGTTCCAGGACCAGGTGCTCCAGAGCCTAGTGCTCCAGACCCAGTGCTCCAGACTCAGTGCTTCAGATCCTAGGTGCTCCAGGCCTAGTGCTCCAGAGCCTAGAGCTCCAGGCCCAGTGCTCCAGAGCCCAAGGTTCCAGGACCAGGTGCTCCAGAGCCTAGTGCTCCAGACCCTGTGCTTCAGATCCTAGGTGCTCCAGAGCTTAGTGCTCCAGGACCAGTGCTCCATAGCCTAGTGCTCCATAGCCCAGGGTTCCAGGACCAGGTGCTCCAGAGCTTAGTGCTCCAGACCCAGTGCTCCAGACTCAGTGCTTCAGATCCTAGGAGCTTCAGGCCTAGTGCTCCAGGGCCTAGTGCTCCAGAGCCTAGTGCTCCAGGCCCAGTGCTCCAGAGCCTAGTGCTCCAGGCCCCAAGGTTCCAGGACCAGGTGCTCCAGAGCCTAGTGCTCCAGACCCCGTGCTTCAGATCCTAGGTGCTCCAGAGTTTAGTGCTCCAGGACCAGTGCTCCATAGCCTAGTGCTCCATAGCCCAGGGTTCCAGGACCAGGTGCTCCAGAGCCTAGTGCTCCAGACCCAGTGCTTCAGATCCTAGGTGCTCCAGGCCTAGTGCTCCATAGCTCAGGGTTCCAGGACCAGTGCTCCAGGACCTAGGTGCTCCAGATCCCAGGTGCTCCAATGCCTAAGTTTTGCAGGTCAGGTGCTCCAGGCCCAGGTGCTCCAGGCCCAGGTGCTCCAAGCCAGGTGCTCCTGGCCTAAGTGTTTAGTGACCTGGTGTCTCAGAGTCCAGGTGCTCCCGGCCCAGAGTTCCCACACCCAGTGCTCCAGGCCCAGGTGGGACTCTGACTTGGAACTCCGTAGCTGCCGCTAGAGTCTTCAGGGTGAAGGGGAGTGTGCTTGACCCTGGGAAGCCCTATGAGAGGCTCCGTGTGTCCCTGTCTCTGGGAGCTAAAGTGCTCAGGAAGATGGGGGCAGGGATGAGGACAAAGGGGCTGAGGACTGGAACCTGGAAGCCATTCCCTGGGGGTGGCGCCATGGAGAGGCCCCTGGTGCAGGCTTCTCGCGGGGTTTGTGGATGGATTCCAAACGCCTGGGAAGTGAAGCAGTGGCTGGCCACTTGGTTTCCCAGTAAAAGCAAATGGAAAAGCCATCTGTGGGGACTGTGAACGCATCAGTGGCCCGGTCCCACTTCAGCCTGACCCTCTCCCGCTGCACACCCAGCCTGCCGAGCACCACGGTTGCTTGTGGACAAGTCCGGTACCTTTCAGGGTCGACCCAGCCCCTGCCCTTGGGCAGCCTCCCAGGGTCATCAGCACATCTCCTGGGGGTGGGAGGTGAGGGCTGCCCTGAACTGAAGCAGAGGCAGGAAATCATGTCCTCTAACCCAGGGCCAAGACGGCCAGCTCTAGGAGGTCAGGGGCCAGGGTGTAACCTGGATGAGTGAGGCCCAGCCAGGCAGGTCCAGGAGGTAGGCCTAGGGGCCATGTGGAGGATGCTGGCTCTGAGCCCACTGAGAGCCCAGTCTTGGGGTGTCCAGCTCCAGCTGTGGAGGGTCTGCTGCTGTACATGAGGGGTCTTGGTCAGAGCAGGAGTGAGGAGACCTGGAAGGTCCGCCGTGTGCTACGGGGCATTGGTGACATGTTGGCACAGGCAGGTGTGAGGAGAGGTGGCTGTCAGGGTGGAACTGTGGCATCCTGGCCCGACTGCTCCCTGGCGTGCCCAAGGTCGCTTCACGGTCCCCATGCAGCAGTCAGTGAGCTGTGCACCAGTGGCCTGGGTCAGAGGGGCCGAGCTCAGAGAAGATGCCGTGGGCCCAGTGGCTGAGCAGCCAGCACCTGTGTGGAGGCCCCGAGTTAGGAGGTGGTAATCCTGGAGGGGAGAGGAGAGGTGTCTTGGCGGGGAAATCCATGGCCACTGGGTAGCTGACCTTGAGTGAGTGCAAGGGGCAAGCTGCTGTGGCACAGCCGGCTGTCTGCCCATCCCACCCTTTCCAGGAGCCTGGGGCTCGTCTGCTCCCCAGGCTCAGCCAGGGTCTGCTTCCCTCCCCTCCTCACTGCCTGGCATTCCCAGGCCCGTGGGGACCCCAGGAGTCCCCTAGCCTTTGGGATGGCGGCTGGACTTCTGAGCCTCCCCACTCTTGGCCTCCACGTGGCCCTCCCTGTCTGTTACTGGGCTCCCTTGCCCTGGCGTCCCCAGACACGGTGCCAGGTGCCACTTCCTCCGTGTCCTGAGTGGCATTGCCCACGTGCTCTCGCTCCCCTCGGCCACCTGGGTGATCTCCGCGACCCTCCTCCACTCTCTTGGCCGGGCCTGGGCCGTCCGACCCCTGAGGACTAGGAGCAGTGGCTCTGTTCCCTCGTGGAGGAAATGTGGCTTCCCTGTCCATTTGAGGAGCCCAGCGCCAGCTGTGGCCCCTGCAGACAGGCCGGGGGCGGCTCTGGAGGTGTCGCGGGCATGTGCCTCGCTGTCCAGTGAGCGTCCAGACATTAGAAACCTTCATCACAGACCTCGACGCTCGGCCGCGGTTGTGCTTCTTGCTCTGAAAACCAGTAAGAGAAAGTTGGTTCTGGCTTGACGGAGGTGCAGTGGGTCCGCTGACCAAAGTCCAGAGCTAGCCATGACCCTATGGGTCCTTCTCCCTCCTTCAGCTCTCTGAGGTGTCCTGACCAGGCAGAGCCCCCCAGCTCTGGGTGCTTATTAGCCATGACCCTGAGTGCAGCAAGCAGCGGGTGGGTCTGCTACCTGCATAGCAGTCCGTGGAGCCTGGGCCTCAGCCCTGGGGCACCTGGCCCCGCTGAAGGGCCAGCCTCGGCTCGTGACCCAAGCTCCTCTGAGCTGGCCTCTGGGTCCCAACAGCACATGCCTCATGGGAGGGCAGCTGCAACAGAGAGACAGTGACAGAGGACACATTAGGGTCCTGTGCGGGTCAGCTACCCAGGCAGCCAGGCTACCTCCGCGTGACCTCTGCCTTGGGACCTCACTGTGACCTCTGCCTGGGGACTGTGAAGCAGGCCAGGGAAGCCAGCAGCTGCCTTGGAAAGTGGGCCTCAGGCATCTGTGCTCCGGGCAGCACGGGGCCTTCTCTGTCCACGTGGGCTGGGGGCATGCAGATGCCATGGCTGGGGCTCCAGCAGTCCTCCCTCAGAACCCAGAAGGAGCAGGCTGGAAAGAGCAGCACCATGCCATCAGCTCCAGGGCAGTGTGTGCCACGTGACGAACACCGCCGCAGGCAGTGGGCCCCGAGGAGGGCACCGTGTGACCTACTTCTGCCTCTCTGCGTGAGGAGGGGGTGAGGAACTGCCTCAGTGGATAGGTGGGATTCCAGCTGCGGATCTTCCCCTTCTGCGGCCACCAGCCTCTCTGAGTACACCCCCGGCACCTTCATTCCTGGGCCTGTTCCACTCCCCTGGCCCCTGGACCTGATGCCAGACCTGTGGGGGCTGCAGGAAACTGCTGCTTGAGATGAGATGGATGCTTCCTGTCCACTCGGAGCTCTCCACAGGGAGCAGCGGGAGACTTTGCCTCTGGCCACCTGGACCACAGCGAAGAGGCTGCCGTCCAGTCTCACGTGAGATCCGACGGTGCTGCAGGGGTCCTGGCAGAGCAGAGACTGCGGACAGCAGGAGGAGCAGGTGACGGGAGGAGGGAGGCTGAGCAGCAGGAGCGCTGGCCGCGGGCCAGGAGGGAGGAGAACCGAGCAGGACATCCAGAGCAGGAGGCCAGGAGCGCGCCCCTCGCACCACTCGCCGGGAGCCGGGATGGCAGCGTGCCCGGATAGCCCGGCACCTCGATCGATCTGGATTCTCTCTGAATGTGACGTCCTTGGGAGGACAAAGCAGCCTGAGGATTAGGAAGTGGCCGTGAGAGGCAAGGCGGGCGGTGGGTGCTCAGCCCAAGGGACCAGTACCTGCACCCTAACTAATCTTTGCTCAGCACAAACAATGAAAAACACCAAGCCATTACTCTGATCCCTGTCTGCAATCCATTCTGTGTGGTTTTAAATCACCACTATTCATCATCACAATAATAGCTGGACATTTTAATAGATTTCGTGTGTAAACAAAAACGTATATGGCGGGCGCCGTCATCTGGTATTGTAAGCAGTGACATTCTTCATTTTCTCAGCAGAAATGAGCCCAGAAACAAAAGATTGGTTTGACCGCGCTCACATCACTTCTGTGGACACTTTTGGTAATAAGAGACATTATATGCTGGTCGCTATTTACAGTAATTGTGCCGCATTAGTCTCAATTTTCCTTAAAGCAGTTGTTCTGTGAATTGTCTTAAATGTGTAAGTGGCAAATGGTTGAAATTCAAGGAAGCTGGCCCGGGGGGGTGGGAACGAGGCTGTCATAATCCATGACTTGGGGCCAGCCTTCCATGATGGGGCCAACACAGGGGAGCAGCAGCCTGCCCAGCACCTGGACGCCCACCGCAGGCTGCGTTGGGAAAGTTTGAAGGAGGCTTGCTGTCAGAAGGGCGCCTGGGAAGTTGGAGCTCTGGCCCCTGCACCACGGGCAGCTGGGTCGAAGGTCAGCCTGTCCACAGGCACCCCACTTCAGCCTGCGCCCTCCCCTCCCCACCCTCTGGTGTCCCACAGGTGCAGCCAGGAGACCCAGGGCCTGCTAGCGGGGAGCCTGGTGCTGGGGAACCTGGTGACGGGGCCACCAAAGCAGCAGGGCAGGTTTCTGGTGCCCTCCTTCCTGGGGGTTCTGAGGACTCACGGTGCTGACATAGTGACGGGGTGGGCATCGGCCTTGCCGGCCACCCCAGGGTGTGATGTGAGGCCACCACAGGTCCCTCTGCTCCAGGACTGTTTCTGAAAACCCCTGCCTGGGTGTGGGCTTCCCCCAGAGGAAGGCTGTGGAAGGCAGTCCCAGAATGTTCCAGAAATCTGCTCTGAGTCTCCCCCAGCCCCTGGGGTTGCCCTCTGGCACACCCAGGTCTCCCTGCACACAGTGGAGTCAGATGCCCAGGTGGAGCCCCTCCGGCAAGGGCCTCTGGGCACTGCCCCTGGAAGCCAGGCCCAGAACCAGGGGCCAGTCTACCCGGGCGGCAGTCCTTACCCGGGGCGGTGGGCAGCGCCCCCTGATGGGGATGTGGGTAGGGCTCTTGAGCGTGTTTTCCTCCCGTATTTGATGCGTCCTTCTAGCCTCGCAGATGAAACTGCTTAGGGATTTATTCTTTCATAAAGTGAACTAGACCCTTCCCGGCTGGGCTGGGAAGACTAAGCTCAGGTATGTAAGAGGGGAAGTTAGCCAAGGCCGCCTCTGCCCACCAGCCTGTCCCTAATGCCCAGGTTCCCGTCTGTCATGGCGTCTGCAGCGGGTGTGTCCAGATGTGCCCCAGCCAGATCTGCAGGCCCCGACCACCCTTCCCGGCAGCTTCCGTGTTCCGCAGTGGAATGAAATACAGCATTTGGCAGAGACATTTGGTAAAGATCAGTCTTTAAAAATGAAATAGAAGAAATTCTGTCTCCATCCAAGTTACTTTAAATGTCAGCTCCCCATTAAGCCCCAGACACAGGCCCGGGAGGTGGCCTGCCCGCGCTCCCCTTTCCTTTCCTCCCTGGGGAACCCACCCCTGCAGGGAGCCTGGGTCTCAAGCTCAGTGCGTCCTCTGAGGTGGCCCCTGCTGGACCTTCCGGGGTGGGGCACGTTCTAGGCTGTACCTTGGTCCCGATAGCACTTCCTGGTCAGATCTGATTGTGCCCCAGCCTGGAGGAGTGGCCGTCCTTCTGCATTCCTGGTAGGTGACCCTGTGGAAGTGCTCACCTCCCGAGCTTCAGTTTCCCTGTCTGCAGGAGGGACGGTGCCCCAGGCTGGCCTAGCTGGCTCTCAGGACCGGGGGAGGGGAACTGATGGAGAATTGAGGAGGTCTCTGTGGGGAGCTCTGGCCTTCCTCCTGGGCGCCTCCCGGAATTCTCTGGAGGGCTGGCATCCCGAGGGCACATCAGCATGGAGCACGGCCACCTGCCTCTGCCGGGCAGCAGGGCGCGCTGGTCACGTTACTGCAGTCCCACGTGTTCGGTTCTGATTGGGTCTGCCCTGCACATCTAGGCCTGGCCCCAGGTAGCTCTGGGTTCCCGCAGGACACACGGACAGCTGATGGGTGAGGGTTCGGAGATGAGTGGCATCGTGGCATCATGGCCACGCCACTGTGCAGAGCGGACAGGCTTCTCTGGGGTCTGGAGAGAGGGGGCAGGCTCCTGGGCTGAGCCTCTGGAGGAGTGGCCAGCTGTGGGCTTCTGCGTTAGGAGGGCGGCACGCTCAGTGTGCCCTCCTCGGCCTCTGCCAAGCTCCCCACTTCGAAGGCGTCCTGGACACAAGAACCGCCAACAGCGTCCGGACCTCAGGAGGGAGGCGCAGCGTGTACTGCCCACAGGAGCAGCACCCAGCATGGCCTCTGAACCTGGCCGTGAGGACTCGCTGCCCGTGCCTGGGCCCGAGGAGCAGGAGGAGGGCAGGACGCGGGCAGGCACGGGGCCCGTGTTCTTCCATTGGGTTCTCTGGTCCCCAAAGAGCATAAAACTCCCGAGCTCAGACAGGAACGTGGCCTCCCAGTGGGGAAGAGCCCATCGCCGGGGCCGCCTCCTCTGGTAGAAGCCTGTTGGGCATCATGGGAAGACAGGGCCTCGGAGTGTGGCCAGCCCCTGGCCAGCCCCTGGCCAGCCTGGGGAGGGCGGGACCCCTGCACCCACTGGAGGCCGCCCAGCCAGGCTTGGTGGATCCCAGGCCGACTTCGACCTCTGCCTGCTTAGAAGGCATCGCGGCTGAAGCTGGCGGGAGCCTGAAGAATGGGAGCGCGGCCACGGGAGGAGGCACTGCGCGGAGGACAGAGGGCAGAGGCAGCCCTGGAGGCAGCCCCTTGCGGGACGGGAGGACGGCCTTGGGAGACGCCGCTGTGAGGCCAAGATGGCGGTGACGACGCAGGAGCCAGGACCAAGAACCTGGGGAGCTGCTGACTGGAAGCACCTCGGGGTGCTGGGGAGACGCCAGGCGAGGACAAGGGCACCCGAAACAAGAGAACCCGGACGAGGACTGGAGCCTCAGGTAACAGAAGTGTCACCGCAGGAGACCCAACAGTGACGTGGGGCCAAGCCTGGGAAACTGGGAAGGATTGGAACCCAGGCTGTAGGCTCCGGGCGGGGCAGGTGTCCCCCCTGAGGGTCCTGTGCGTCCAGGGAGCCGCGGTGGCAGGGACTGAGAGATGACGGCTGAAAGAGGTGCCGCAGAAGACCCCCCCGAGTTCCCCCAACGGAAGGAGAGCTCAGGGACAGAGCGAAGGCGCCGCGTCTCACATCTCACTCGGCATCCGTGAATCTTATCAAGTTCTTTTGTTTCAGATTTTTAAAATTTCTTCATTTATCTTTCTTGGTGCCTTATAATTACACCAACAGTGGGATTCATTATGCCGTATTCTTACGTGCACACAATATCATTTGATCAGTCTCCTTCCCCAGCATCTCTCCTTGTCCTCCCTCCTCCCTCCCCCAGTCCACTTGCTCCGCTCTCCCAATCTCTCTTCTATCATTATTATTGTTATTTTAATTAGTGCATTGTAATTATGCATATGTGAATCCTTGGGGTATATTTGTACATATACGTAGCATAATTTGAACATCTTGGAATTTGAAGGGAATCTGGGTAATAACTCTCCAGGGTTCCTGGAGTAAAGCAGTGCGGACCCAGGAGCAGGCTGTGGAGAGCCGGCAAAGGACCAGCCAACTGAGCTCAGAGACCGGGCCAGGAGGACAGAGGGAGGCTCTCCTTCAGGGACGTGATGGAAAGCAGCTTGAGATGCGAACCCAGGCCTATTTCTAGTTGTTTGGACAAAAGGAATAAATTGGAAGGATTAGCAAGGATTTAGAGAGTGCGCCATCTGCATAGTTTTCCTGAAAAAGTACCTAAGAGACACGCTCAAGTCCGTGAAGAGAGACATCAAAGTCAGGCGCTGCGGATCGGAAAGGTCCCTCGTAAGAAGATCAGTGGTCACCACTGATACCAGCTAAGTGGAGGGCTACGACGATCCTGCGACTCTGGCCGCAGGGTGAATATGGAGTCCACCACCCCTGAAGCAGGCCACTCGGTGGACTGCAGAGGAGGGTGATTGTCCTGCACCAACCGCCTGGCGACGACCTCGGGTGAATTAATGGAGGCGCTGGAGAGGGATGGCAGCAGGATGAGAAGGCCCGTTGTGTCTCGTTGTGGGCCACGGGGAACCATGACAGATTGCGTCCTTAGAGAAACAGGCTTATTATCACCACTGACGGAAGCGATCCTGAATTCCTGCTCAGGCACCGCAGAGGGAAAAGGAATGGAACTGTCTTTGCAAAGACTGCAGAACTCGAGAACTCAGTCTGCAGCAGCCCGGCCCGTGGTGCCCAGGAAGACTCCCAGCAGCAGTGAGATGACACTAAGTGTGAGGGGTTAGCCACCTGTATTAAAAGGCAAGGGTCATCGACTCAGGGGTTCAAAGTTGCCAAGGAGGCGCTGCCTTCGATGGGCACGCCTACAAACAGTAAGGTTGAAAGAAATCCTAGTAAACATACCAAAATATGCCGTCAGAAGGAAATCAAGAAGTAAAATGCTTTGAATTGACACAGAATGTCACATATTGATACAGCGACTTACCGCAATTATTTATGTGGAACATGATGATATCACATTTCTTTAGTTGCTGACATTGACACAGAGCTGACACTGTCCCACGTTGGTAGCAGTAGCTCACTGATACATGGATACAGAACACACTGATGTCACATACCGATAGCTCCCTGCTGACACACTGATGATACGTTGCAGTCCAAACGGAAATGAGAGCAGCCTCCGAGTCCCACTGGGCACCCCCTGCCCTGCGCGGCACAGCAGGTGTCACCCTAACCAATCACAAGTGAAGCAATCGGAAACGCCGCTTTTCGTTTGGAAGTTAAAGAACTCTCAAATCAGAGGGAAGATCAAGTACGTACCATGAATAACGGCAATGAAAGCAGTCAGGTGCAGGTCTTAAGAACAAACGCCCCCTAGGTTGAATTTGCGGTTGCATATGGAAACCGGGGCGTGCACGCAGGACTGTTTCCAGTTGACCGTCATTTCTGAAATCTCTACAGAAATGCCCACACGCCGTGACATGAATCCAGCCTCCCTCGGCAGGCCCCGGCCTCCTCAGTCACAGTGCTACGTCTGCACCTGCACCTCGGTTGGGCAGGGGACCGGGGTGACACCATTGTCTGCTGCGTGTGGCCAGGCAGGCAGCTGCGTCCAGCCCCTGTCCCTGGACACCCCACACCCGTGCCTCCGTTTCTACGTGAGCCACAGGGGGCGTGCCAGGGCAGGCTGGCACCTGCAGGGCTGTCTCACGGCTCCCAGGGCAGGGCCTGGGCCACATGCACAGAGGTGGCTCGTGGTGTTGCTGTGTGAGCCGCGAAAGGCTCGGCCTCACACCTGGTCTGCGGTGTGTGAGGCCCACAGAGCACTTACAGCCTTGACGTTCAGATCAGAGATGAGGAAACTAAAGACCCTAACTTAGGCGACCTCAACCCCCCAAAGAGGAGAGGGTAGCTACTGGGGATGGAAAGAAACAGTCATAAACCTGGAAGAGACATTCTTACAACTGATCATGGCATCGTTGCCAAGCCTGTAAAATGTGCTTCTTTTAAACTCTTTAATTTTTTAAGGGCAGAAAATAGACCCTAAAGGACGAAGGGAAATTCGCAGCACAGACAGGGTCTTCAGCTATTCAGAAGTGCGAGCCTTCCCAGTGTATTCATCTCTAAATCTGGACATTTCCATTAAATAACATGATTTTTCTAAAGAGAAAGTTGCTAAAAATAACTGAAGGAGTAGAAAAATGTTAATATTCTCCAGTAAAATTTCCAGAGTGAAATGGTTTGATAAGCACATCCTTTAAAATATTTAGCACATACCCAGAAACGTGGAGAAGGTCCAGTTCCCTCCGGCAGCTGGGGAAGCCCTGATGCCCGGCGTCCCCACAGGTGGAAAGCCACCAGCAAGGTCACCGCTTTCCTCGAAGACTCTGGGGTCTGACTGCTGGATGCCCCAGGTGCCCCATGCAGACACTGCTGGGGACTCCTGGTGGCAGGTGTTGAATGGGACGTGCACCCCCACACCTGCATGGAGTCAGCACCCTGAGTTCTGCAGGAGACTTTAGATAAAAAATGAAAATCCATCTTAATATTTCAAATCAGGTGGCTTCCACCAGCTTTTTTGCTGCTGTGATCCAAAGACCCGACAACCATGATCTTCAGGGGAGAGTTTACTGGGGCTCCCAGTTTCAGAGGTCTCCGTCTGTTGAGGGCCACCCTCGTTGCTCGGGGCCTGAGGTGAGGCAGAACATCATGGCCGAGTGTGGTGGAGGGAAACCGCCCACAACAGCACACCAGGAAGCCTAGGGACAAAGTCTGCACCCCCAGAGCCACGCCCAAGTGACCCCCCTCCTCCAGTGACAGCCCCCTGCCTGCAGTTACCACCCAGTTAGTCCACGTCAGGGGGCAAAGGCCTCACGACCAGTCACCTCCGTCTAAACTCCCGCTCGTCTCACACTCGGGCTTGGGAGTCACCCCGTGTCTAACCCTCAGCACAGACAGAATGCCCACCCTTTCAGGAGCTCAAGGAAAGAGCTGCTGAGGAGGGCAGCGGCTCCCGGTGCCCGCCCAGCAAGAAATGACTCACCTGACGTGGTGGGGAGGGGGCGTCGGGCCCTCCCTGGCGCCCAGTGTCCGGCGAGACCAAAGCCCTCCTTGTGCTGCAGGCCCAGCCAGCCCGGGCCGGGATGCCACAGTCCCCACTGCTGGCGCTTTCAGGACATGCCAGAAATGCAATTGCCTGCCTGAGAAGCAGGTGCATTCCTCACAGGTGAGGTGCACAGGTGCTGTGGAGCCCACAGGGTCAGCTGAGACACCTTAAAAACCTAGAGTTTGTTCAGCTGGACCAGGAGGGCACCCGAAGGCCGTCTCTGCGTTCGACTTTAAGGCATGTGTGGGTACAAACACCCTCTGCGGTCCCTGGACTGGGCCAGCAGCAGCCCGTGGGACAAAGGCAGAACCCCCTGTTCTTATAAACAGAGCCTGGGGAGGGTGACCTCAGGGCTCATGCCTCACCCTGCAGTGGCACAGCTGAGCAGTGGCAAGGCAGGAGGGACGGCCCAGAAAGTGGGACTTGGGGCTGGAGGGCCCTCTGAGGCCCACCGTGGCTGCCACACGATGTCAGCCCACGTGCCTGCAGCTGAAGGCAGCAGCCAGACAACTGGTGCCCTGGGTGGCAGGGGCCGGGTGGGGGGGGGGGCACCTGGAGCTCTGCAGGGGGCCTTAGGAGGGGACTTGCCCGCATACACTTGGAGAAGTCCCTCACCTCCAAGCAAATAGGGCCAGGAATGGCACTGGCTTAATTCAACACGTTGAATGAGGGAGAGAAGGGAGAACTCTGCTCCTCACAGCAGAAAACGTAGACTAGCTGTCCGCCCCCCCCCCCCCCCCCCCCCCCCCCCCCCCCCGCGAGCACAAGCCCTTCCCTGGAGGAGCCAGTGGCTGCAGGTGTCAGGGACGCTGATGAGGTCGCTGGTACAGGCCGCTGTTGTCTGTTCTTTCAAACATTGATTTTTAGACTAACTAAAATTCCCACCCAATTTCCAGCAAGATTCTGGAACTTGTCAAGTGATTTCACTGTTTACCTCGGGGCCTGCTTCAGTCCGGGCCTGAGAGGGCTCTGGAACAGAGGTCTCTCCAGGGTCCACACTCAGCAGTGTTCCGCTCAGCAGTGCCCACGCCCCGTGCTAGACAGGAGAAGCAGGAGGCCAGGGAGGCGCCTGGTGGCCGCTGGGCTCGGGTTTGGGGCCTGATGGGCCTGAGCTCTGGTGGTGTCCCTTGTCCTTCTCACGAGATAAGGCAAGGACAGTGCCTAGCAGAGTCCCCTGGACACAATTAGAAGCTGAAACGTGTCAAGCTCTTATGGTTTTCTGACCTGTGCAACACACCAAGTGGCCCAGCTGAGAGGGGTGTTCGAAGGTGCTGACTCGGGGTGCCTTCGGAGCCTGCAGCAAGGGCCAGGGACAGTGGCTTTGTATCTGGGGGAAATCCAGGTTGCTTTCTTGCCTTGCACCGTCTCTGACCTGAATTCCCTAGGGATTAACTGACAGAGACCGACGTGAGGAGAAGGCGTCGGGACTCTTCAGTCAACTTCAGGGGTGGAGGCTGCCAGCCCAGATCCAGCCTGAGAAGTTGACACTGTGAACCGGGCACCGTCCCCATGGGAACAGCGGAGCTGGGCATGTCCTGAAAGCACTGTCCTGCCACGCGTCCCACTCAGCAGCGCAGCATGCCATGGGTGCTGCTGTTCCCCTGTGGTCCCCGGGCTCTGGGAGCTGTTGCCCCCATCTGGAGAGAGTGCCCAGCCCGCCCTGGGCTGGGTGCGGCGCGGTGGCAGAGCGCTTGCCTAGCGTGCACAAGGCACCGGGTTCCCTGCCCTGCACCACAGGGAAAAGCCAAAATCTGAAGCCCGCTCTCTGCTGAGTACCTCCTGCTGTCCACCGACCTGCAGTCGGAGAGGGGCAATGGAACTGTCCCACACTGGACAGTAGTCGGGGCCGTGTCTGTGAGCACTTCTCCCACCTGCTGGTTGGGCAGGAGGCGCCTGAGCAGACAGGCCCTAAAACTGCAAACGGGGTGCCCAAGGAGGGTGAGGCGGCCACCCGAGGGCAGCCAGGGCCGCAGACGGGCCCCACCAGGGTTCCTTTGGGCCCTGGTCATTTCACCTACTTCCTTTTGAAGGCTTCTAGAAGACGTCAGTGACCCTTAGGCTGTCGGTCCTTCTGGAAGGCCCTCAGGCAGTGTCCATCAAAAGAACCAGAAACACTTTGACAAGCTGCTGTGAAGACAGTGTGGCCATGGCTCAGAAGGTGGACATGGAGTGGCCATGGAACCTGGCATCACCATGCCTTGCGTCCATCACCTGAGGAGCAGAAGCAGCCTGCATTAGAACCTGCACTTGTCCATTGCGGTGGCATTGTCCCCAGCAGCCAGAGTGGACACACCCAGGGGTCCTCAGGCGGAGACCAACAGTTCCAACGCTGTCTGTTGCGGTCCATCTTTCGGTCACGAAAGGAGCGCAGCACTGACCCACACCCCCACACAGATGGACTTCCAGGAGGCTGTGCCCAGAGAAGGCCGTGGGTGCACTGCCCACGTCCTGTGATGCCATCTAGGTGGAAAGCCAGGAATGAGTGGCCAGCAGGGACAGCAGACGGGGGTGATCGGGGCAGAGAGGGGGCGGGTCCATGGCTGGGGAGATGCCGATGTTCTACGCTGACCGCAGTAAAGTTGCCTGACTCCAAATGCATCAAGAGCCCTGGTGGACACTGCAAGTGGCCGAGTGGAGGGGTGATCTGTAGCCCAGTGACTCTATGAGCAGGTGTGCAGACACCCCCTCTTCCAAAGGCCTTGCCCAAGCCTCCGCCCGGACTCGGGGACCACCTCTGATGGACAGCAGTGGCAAGGGGCTAGCCTGGCGGGACCAACACACCCTCTGCTGCTGAGCTCCTCTCAGCCCCAACACTGGCCCACACAGAGGTGACCACCTGCCAGTGACCATGTATTCTTAGAGTGGACACAGGATGTAGGATGTGAGAAGGGCCCAGGAAGCTAGTAGAAGTTGGACATGGAGTGGCCATGGACTTGCCCTCAGGTGGGAGGACATTGAGCTTCAGAAGCAGGATGCCCCCCACCGTTGGGCAGCCCTGGCAACAGCAGGCACCGAGGTGCCACAGTGGGAGGGCCTCTGATGTCCGCTCTGTCATTTCAAGTCCCCTGATCACAGCCGCCTGTGAACTTGGATGCACCCTCTGTGGGCTGCTGCTGGCCCGGCCGCTGCGGTTGTCCTCTGTGATGCCCGCCGGGTCTCGTCGTTGGGGCCAGCAGGGAGGGCCACACGCTGCGCTGGATTAGTGCTGGCAAAAGTGACGGGGACTTCAAAGCCGCAGCAGGACTGGGGACAGAAAGGGAATGATCCGGGGCCACAGAGCTGTGTCCTTCCCTGCCAAGGCTCCTTTGAACAGCCGCCCGCCCCCAGCCCCTCCGCACGCTGGTGAGCTGCCCGGAGGCTGGGGGTCGGCTGCTCCAGAGAGCTGCAGGCTGACTGCTGGGCTGAGCTGGTGCCGCCTCCCCAGGCCAGAGGGCAGCTCCACCCGCCCGCCCACTCTCTGTGGCCAGCACAGGGGCTGCAGTCCCAAGGTCAGAGGTGGGGAGAGCAGAGCACAGTGTGCAGGGTGAAGTGGGCAGGCCAGCTGGCCCCAGCCTGCCTCGGGGAAGCTGCAGGTCCAGCCTCCCTGGGATCAAGGGGCACTCGCAGCCTCTACTCTGAGCCAGGAGCCAGTGAGGGGGCATCAGGAGGCCACCTTCTGAGTGGCAGGTGAGTGCTGGAGGGATCTGGTGGCCGCCAGGCTCAGGGCTGCCCACCCTGTCTGCAGGATGTGCCTGTGTGGCCTCCTGTCCAGCAGCTGAGGAGGAGGGGATGATCTGGTGCTCCCGGGTGGATGCACTGAGGACCACACGGTGGCGGCCTGGGGAGGAGGCTTAATGAGAGTGAAGGGACCCGAGAAAGTCCCGAAAGTCTAGGCTGGACTCAGAGCAGGGGCACAGACCTCAGGTACACGGTCCTATAGACTGCAGAGTGCCAAGGTCAAGGCCAGACCCTGGGCACCCAGGCACACACACAGGGTGCTCTCCTCTTCCCCTCCCTGCAGCGCAGGACACAGGACAGAGGAGGTCACTCCCACACCTGTGCTCCACAGCCTGCCTGGCTGCCCTCACCTCTGCCCACCTTGGCCCCAGGCTCAGCCCCAGGACCTTCTGCTGTGGGTCCTGGTCCTCCTCCTGGGGCCAGAAGTCCTCATGGGGAGGTGCGCTGCACCGTGGGTTCCTCGGAGCCCATCTGCACAGGTGGTCAGTTTCTGGATTGAGACAGGCAGCCAACGCTGGAGGTGGACCTGCTCTCACCCCTGAATCATCTTAAAATTCTGATTTCAGTCTAAACATACCAAAGCCAGCTTTCCCAGGCAGGGTGTCAGGTGCATCGTTTTCTCTTGCTGTATGGCAAGTCCACAGGCCTAGGGATGGCTCCGTTCTGTGGTCAGCGGCTCTGCCCAGTGTCTCACCAGCATGAAATCCGGGTGGTGGCCAGGACTTGCCTCAGGTGGGAGGAGCCCTCTTCCAGGCCCAGAATCCGTCCCTGCGGGGGGAGGGCTGGGGCCACTGACTTGCTGGCCCCTGGCTGGCAGCCCTCACTGCTTCTGGACACTGCCCACCTCCCTGGCCATGAGGCTCCTCCATCATCAAGCTGATATAGTGTGGAACCCTGAGCCCTGGCTGGGTCTCCCTCCCACGTGGGACTCCGTGTCCTGCACTACAGGAGGAAGTTCTTTGCTCTAAAGGGGGAGTGGCCCTGGGGCAGAGGTCAAGGAGCCAGCCCAACGCCCTGCCACCAAGATGACCGCCCCGCCTTCAGCAGACTCCACTGAGCAGGGTTCCACCTCGACTCGGGTGCGGGCACCTCTGGGTGCTCCTTCCTGGTTTTAAAAGGCGAAGTGAGAACAGAGAGAATCAGATCCCTCTAGGTTCAGAGCCATCTCCGTCTCTCACCTCATGGGTGGCCTAGGGGCCGGCTGCTGCCCCCTGTTGCTAGCCCATGGGTGGGTGCTGTGCACTCTGTGCAGGAAGGAGGTCGGCCTCCCTGGGAGCTGTGGGGGGCTCTGGGTTGGGGCTGTGCCCGAGTAGGCCGCGGGTGCCCACCGAGGGCTCCCCAGAGCTGGTCACTGGCTTGGGGAGCCTCCTTGCAAACCCTCCCCTGGAGGTGACCCAGGGGAGCAGCTTGGGATCTAGGAGACCAGGCTCCCCAGGGGCACTCAGGCAAGTGCTGGCCACGGAGGAGAGAAGGCAGGCCACGGAGGAGGGCAGACCCTCGTGGCACAGGCCTGCAGAGGACAGTGCAGGGCCCTGGACGGCTTGGGCAAAGGACATACCTGCCTGTGCCCTCTCGTCCGGGGTCGGGGGGAAGCTGGGCTTCCAGGAAAACTCCCAAAGGCCTCTGGCTGTGTAGACCCAGAGGCTGGGGCTGAGGCCCTTTCCTAGAGCCCCTGGCCAGGAGGGGCCAACCCAGAGCTGGTCCCACATGCCTCTTGACCCCTCACCCACCAGCAGCACCAGGCCACACTGAGTGGGGCAGAGGGGATGAGGTCGGCAGGCTGGGTGGTGGAGGGAAGGCCCAGGAGAGGCGTGGCCTCTTCCTGGCTGCAGGCTGCAGGGCCTCTCGGGCCAGCTCAGCCAAGCGGGAAGGAGGAAAGGGGGGCTCAGGCCAGGAGAGCTGTGGTGACAGAGTGCGGCTGTGGGGACCCCCCAGTCACAGCCAGGGCCCAGGGGTGGCGCAGGGGTGGCTGAGGCAGGGCCCAAGGCCATGTGGAGGGGCAGTGAGAGAGGAGGCATGCAGGAGGCCCCAGCGAGCAGCCATGGACCACGCCGGGCCCCAGCTGACTAAGCCCACCAGGGCGGCCGCCGGAAGATCTGTGTGCCCATCCACCCCGTGTGCCACCCCAACGCTCCTACGCCCCGTGTCCACTCGAGCTCACACCAGGACCCTGGAGCACCGTGGGTGGGTGCCACCTGCTGCCCACCGTGGCCAGCCGTGCTGGAGCTTCTGCCGTCTGGCAACGGTCAAGGCTGGCTGAGGGCTCAGACCTGGGGCAGCTAGAATGCCCCGGTCAGGAGGATCAACAGCCATCCCGGTCAGCCATCGATGGCCACCGTGGGTCTTCTCTCACACCATCAGAGGCCCCCCATGGCCTCCTAGCCTCACTGCTTGGAGCCCGAAGCCCAGTGTGGCTGTCCCTGATGGCCTACTTTCTCCACCACCTCTCCTCCTTGGCCAGCACTTGCAAGGCAAGCCACCCCTCATCAGGATCAGGCTGGGTTCTAGCGCGGTGACCCAAAACATGGACCTGGTTTTTTTGTTTGATTCCCCAAAAAGGAAGAAGCACAGTCATTGGTCATCTCAGCCCAATGCAAATAGCAAAGAGCAGCCGCGGTGTCCACTCCGGAGAACTGCTCCCATGCTGGGCCCTGCCTCTACAGGGTTCCAGGAAGTCCTGCTCCAGGCAAATCCTGAGAAGACAGCTGCAAGCCAGGGGAAATAAGGCATGCAAAGACGGGAGCCTCATTTCCCAAGTTCAAGTCCAAGAAGAGTCTGGGCTGTTTTTAGAAATGAAATCTAGACAATTTAGCCAACACACACACACACACACACACACACACACACACACACACACACACCTTCTTGTAGCCTATTGATTTAAAATAATGAGTCTCCAGTCTGGTTCTTTCTATGAAGCTAAGTGAGAGAGTGCACGACTCCCGCCACAAGACCCTGGCTGACCCCACTTTATTTCTCAGCTTGTTTCCTCATGGCACAGGAGGGCTGCACAATCACTTCCTGTCCACATTCATTGACATCACGACAGGTTAGGGGACAGTACTGCCCCCTGCCTGGGAACATGGGTGTCCAAGCCCTCCGTCCTCCAGGATGGGCTGAATAGGAGGCCGTGTAAGGGCTGAGACAGGTTAGAAGTCTGCTGGGCTGGTCCAGACGTGGTGTCTGCTCCTCGGCTCGCTGCTCAGGTTCACCACTTACCAGCACCCACAGGACAGATCTGGGGGTGGGGCACGGGGTGCTCCGTCAGTCCATCCTCGGGCTCACCCGGGTCTCCTCCTGTCACCACCTGCCTCCTCCCACCCCTGTCCTGACGGGTTGGACACATGCTTCCTTGTTCTCTGGTTCAGGGCTTTATGACTCTGATCTGTGGCTGCAGCCTCACCCTTGGCCAGCGCTGGTCAGCTGGAGCCCTGGCGCTGCAGCCGCCTCTGCACCTGTCCTCCATCCTGGGGCCACGCAGGGTCTGCTCTGCGGGGCGTCCCGTTAGCCCTGACTTACGGCTCCTGAAAACTCGCCCACTGTCCAGGTCCACCTGCATAGGTGAGTGCCTCTGGCTGTGTGGCCTGTTCTCAGCACAGCGAGAAGCCGGTCAGCTGGCCCCCTCCCTGAGCTTGGGAGGGTGGGGCTGAGAACCCCCGAGAGGAGGCCCACCTCCAGCCCCCAGCACAGCCCAAGCAGGAGGTGTGGCTGTGACTGTGGCGGGTGCCAGGGTGGCCACAGAGCCTGGCCTGGGGCAGACAGAGCTGAGTCCTGACCTGGCCTCACCCTTTGGCCATGTGGCTTTAGGGACGCACAGAGCCACCAGACCCAGGTCCCTCGGGTGCCCAGGGTCATCATCTGCCCCTCCCAGATGCAGGCAGTTTTGGCCACTCCTGCTGCTTACTGAGCAGAGGCTACAGGGTGGGGAAGGAGCTGTCCCTGGCTGGGGTGGCCCAGCGCCCCATCCGTGGGTCTGCTCCCTGCAGCCCCTGCCTCCCCCTTCACGTGGCAGGATGAGGCGGCCATGTGGCTTCAGAGCTGGCTCAGTGAAGGGCCTGCAGCTCAGCCTGGGCAGACTCAGGTCGGCTGGCCCAGCGTGACCCACTGAGCCTGGATGCACAGGAGGGTGGCCCAGCATGGCCTCGAAGGGTGGCCCGGGAAGCACACCGAAGGTGCATGCCCACCCTGCTCCCTACACTGCAGAGCCGTGGTGACCACTGCTCTGGTGGCCCTCGGCACTGCTGTCCCAAACTCTCCTCTACCCTTGCTCAGTCTATCGCACACAGTACCCGGCCCACCCATCACAAGGCCACGTAGGCTCTGTGGCCAGCTTCGCCTCTGCCTGCACACTGCACGTGTCCCCACAGGGTTGTGGGTCTCTTGAGGTTGCGAGCCGTCCAGGCAGCCTGAGATCTGGGTGTTGGGCCTCCATGTGGTTCAGCATCCGGGTCCTGCCGGGCTCAGTCAGCTGACTTGTCCCTGGTCACAGGAGCACCGTGGTGCGAGCCAACGGGGGATTCGAACGAAGGCCTTTGTGAGGAGGATCCAGGGCAGTGGGTGGCTCAGACCTCGTCTGAGCCCAGCCTAGCTACGCTGGACAGCAGCACCTTGGAGGGTAGACGGGGCTGGACCGGGAGGAGCCGGTGGACTGCAGTCCTCTAGGGCCTTGGAGTGCGGAGAGCCAGGTGGGCGGCCAGTGGTGGTCAGTGGTCCCCTGTGAGGGACTTTGCTCACATGGGCACCTACGTGCCCCAGGTGGAGATGCCTCTGAACCCCCTCCCCCTCCAGGACCTGCAGACCTTACCCACCCGGAGGCTGTGACGCTGCAGTGCGGCCAGGTCCTGGCCACGTCATGTCCTCTGCTGGTCTCTGCAGGAAAGACCCGGCTTCCCCCCCAAGGGCTCGGGTCCCCTGGACAGCCCAGCACTGGAGCTCTCTCATGTCCCCAGAGGTTGGAAGACCTTCTGCCCTGGCTGGGCAGGGGCCAGCTCTGGTCCCCAGAGATCTGTGGTCAGCACAGTGAGGAGCTGCCCTGAAGTGACCCTGCAGGGTGACGGGGGGCCTGTCTGCCCAGAAGCAGATAAACAGCCATCCTCAGCCGCCTCCCAGGAGCCTCAGTCAGACACAGAGGCTGGACGACATGGCTCAGGCCACCTGTGGGGAGCTTGTTCTCCCGCCCAGACTCATGTGAGGTGGCACCAGCACCAGGACCTCAGAATGGAGCCGTATGTGGACATAGGGTCCTTGAAGGTGTCCAGTTAATACACAGTCCTGCTGGCCTAGGGCAGGCCTTTGTCCCACGGAGAAATGCAGACTCAGAAGGACAGAGAGGTCAGGGGTATAAAGACATGGGAGATGGCCATCTGCCAGCCAAGGACAGAGCCCTGGCCCGGATGTCGCCCACCGCGGAGGAGCCAGCCCTGCCTGCCCCTGGCGTGTGCTCCGTGAGACCATTTCAGCCTCTGCCCAGAGCCCAGCTGCCGGTGTGCCTGGTTCGAGGCTACGGGGCTGAAGACCTTCAGAGCGGTCGCAGGAGGCTGGCACAGCACGGCTTTGGCCATCCTGGGGACAGCCCCCACAGAGCAGGACATGGGCGCGGCTGCGTCCTGGGCTCGCAGGGCCAGCAGCTCACTCACAAGCCCGCTCCACGGGGCTGAGGTGTGCTCGGGAGCTGCAGAGTGGACCACTGTCTCCGAGGATGCTGGTGGGCAGCGCAGCAGGATGGCCTGGGAAGCGGACACTCGTCCCCACCTGAGCCAGAGCTTGTGTCCACGGGTCACCTCAGCCAACAGGACACCGGGGAAAGGAACCCAAGATGCAGTGTCTGTGAGGCCCTCTGGCCTCTCGGACCCTCCCGGCCTCCCCACCGCCCTCCCCACCGCCCTCCCCATCTTGCAGCGTGGGGGGACGCCCAGACTCCAGGAGGTGTGACTCAGTGACACTTCCCAGCTGGTGGCATCCAAGCCCCATCTTCCCCGTCTCGGTCCCCACCCTGAGAACCTGGAGTGACCCTCCAGCAGGCCCTGCCGTCTGGGCACTGTGCAGTCTCCGCAGGGGTCCCCAGCACCCTGGGCACCCAGGGAAGAAGAGAGGCTTCCACAGCTCCTGCAGCACGTGAGAGCGATGGAGAACCACTCTGTAGCTCCCGAGCACACCTCAGGTCCTGCAGGTCCTCCTTCAGAAAGCAGCTCTCAGGGACACACTGTGTCCCCAAACTCTGCAGATGAAACCCCAGCCCCCAAAGGGACGGCTTGGGCAATATGAGTTGAAGGAAGTGGTGAGATTCAATGAGGTCACTAGGGCAGTCTTGACCCAGCAGGACTGGGGTCCCTGTAGGAGAGACCAGGACACAGACCAGCAGAGGGTAGCCATGTGAGGACAAGACGGCATCCACAGCCCAGGGAGGCCCCAGGAAGAGCCAGCCTGTCACACCTTGGCGCTGGGCAGTCTGACCCCAGACCTGAAGGGTCCACGCCCCTGTGTAGGCCTGGGCTGGGGTGCTGTTAGGGCCGCCTTGCAGGCTGGGTGGGAGAGCCAACAGGAGCCCTCCCTCCGTCCCTCCGTCCCTCCTTCCCTCCTTCCCTCCATCCCTCCCTTCCCTTCTTTGTTGTGCGCTGAGCACCACAGGTGTTTGTATTTAGACAACAGGAGGGTTTGCATTCTCTTTCTTACGCTGAGCTCCTGAAGTCAAACAGGGCTGTTCCTTGTGTGGTCTTCTTTAAAAAGGACCTGTTTGTTGAAGAGGGCGGACCTTCCTGTTCCCCGGTACAGGTGAGGAAACTGAGCCTCACAGGGCCTGAGGACAGCTTCTGGCCATGAGTACCAAGCACACCAGGTTGGGGCATCCCCAAGTCCTGACCACCAGGAAGGGCCTGCAGGTGTCCGGGCCAGGCTCCGATTCCCAAGCTCAGCCCTCAAACTGACGTGGTCCCAGCGATCTGCCAGATGGCTCAGGTGTGGACTGGAGACTCTGTTCTCCCCACCTCGCCTGCCGTGCGATCCTGGGGGACCCCTGGGCAGAGACACGGCTGAACCACACCAGCAGGAGACACGCGTGGGGCACAGGAAGGAAGGTGCCCACCACACTTGTGTCTGGGCTCTCCTGGGCTCAGGTCACAGAGCCTGAGAAGCTGTGAGCCGCTGGACACACCGACCCAGAGTGGGCATGTGACTTCATAGGGGTGGGGCCTGTCACTGTGTCATGGACTGGGCAGCCCTGTCCCCGTGCCCTCAGCTGCCCAGACATAAGAGCAGAGGGACCCAGGACAGGGCACTTGACGTTTCCTGGGACGGCAAGACCGTGAGGTGAGGGTTTCACAAGTCAGCTGAGGCATAGCTGCTGTCCCCTCCCTGGTCCGGGACCAGCCAGGGGAGGAGGCAGGGCCAGGGCACCTGGTGAGCTCTTCCCTTTGGGGAGTGGCCCCAGGGAGGAAGCCAGGTCCCCGAGTGGGGCAGGCGGCTGCAGATTGGTCCTCAAGTTCCCTCCTGTGACTGGCCGTCCTTGTCCCATGCTGGGTCCATGGGGCCTGGGGTCTCCAGCTGTCCCTCCTGTCATCTCTCTTACTGATCATCTGGACCTTCAGCTGGATTCAGAGCAGCATGCTCCCTGGTGTGGCAGACTGGTCCTGCCATGGTGTCTGCAGGATTTGGATGAGGAGAGAGCGTCTCTCATGGCTGAGCAGGGGACAGTCGGGTGGCTTCTTCATCACGTCCCAGACAAGGAGATCCTGTTGCCCACCTGGGGGACCCGGCTTCCCCTGCGAGGCTGCTGAGACACCCACACGGCAGCAGGTCCAGCGGTGGGATTGAGGCTGAGGACACCTGCCTGGACACAAGACTGTGCGGACAGACCTACAACCAAGCCTCGAGGAAGCCATCGCTGTGAGACGTCCCCAGGATGACTCTTGAGCAGCACCAGGAAGCCCTACTTTCCCACTTCTCAAACTCAGAAGGTGAAGAGGAGCCGTGCGAAAGCCACTTGGCCTCTCAAATCTGAGAAAGTTGTAAGTCCCCGTGGGCAGCCTGCGGTGGTGCCGGGTGAGCAGGAAGCACCGGAAGCCCTGGCACTGGGGCCGCCCACCAGCGTGCAGGAGAGGAACTATGACGGGCCACCCAAGTCCCCCCCCATGGACATGTTTGTCACCCGCCTCGAGCCACCATAGGAAGTGCTGCCAAAGCATTCAGGCGCATGCTGTGTTCACCCCACCTGCCAGGCCACTCACCTGGCGAATGCGTGGGAGGAACAAAGGCAGGACATGTCCGGGTGTGGACGCTGGTGGCTCCTGCTTCTTACTCACCCAAGGCTTCTGTGGACAAGCGACTATGTGGCTTGGTACCTAGATGAATGCAGTTAGGAAGGCCTGACCCTCTGGGGAGGGTGACTGATGCTGACTGGGACAGCCATGGAGGGTGGGCCCTAGACAGCCTGACCCAGGGACCTGTGACAGGGCAGCACAGGCTGCCCGCCCTGTGGGGACACGCGTGGGGCTGTGGGAAGCAGAGGGTGGGGACAGAGCTGAGGCCAGGCAGCCGACTCGGGCACTGGGGGGATGGCACACGCCACTCAGGGTGTGAGGGAAGAAAAGGGGACACTCCTGTGTTCAAACCTCAGTGGTTTGAACGGTGTCCTCCGAAGTCGCCCTCCACCCAGAACCTGTGGACAAACCTCCTGTGGAAACAGGGTCTTTGCAGATGGGATGAAGTTGGGTCTCTCCAGTTGAGGTGACAAATCCAATGACAACTGTCCTTATAGGAGACAGGGGGAGGCCCAGGGAGAAGGCTGAGGATGGAGGCACAGGTGTGGCCTTGTGACTTCACGCCACAGAAGACCGGGGACTGCCCAGGAGCCTGAGTGCTGGAGCCGACCCTGCCTCCAGCCAGAAGGAGCTGGTGCCCCCACACCTGAGCTCAGAGTTCTGCCCGCGCTGGGGACAGTGGACTGCGGGGCAGGACGTGCCTTGCTCGCTCTGGGCTGCCGCAGGGCTGACGGTCTCTTCTTTTTGCTCCACAGGTCTCCTGACGAACGCAGCCCTGAGGGGCTCCAGGAGTGGTCTTGGCTCCCTGGAGAGTCCACAC
Source organism: Callospermophilus lateralis (assembly GCF_048772815.1). NCBI lineage: Eukaryota > Metazoa > Chordata > Mammalia > Rodentia > Sciuridae > Callospermophilus > Callospermophilus lateralis. The sequence continues at coordinate 165,624,033 of NC_135308.1, forward strand.
CTCGACCCCGGCCCTCAGCCCTCGGTGGACTCCACCTGTTCCCTGCATCTAGCCACTGTTTCCCGTGGCCCATCAAGGACAGCCTCTGTCCTCAGCATTCTGAGCCTGATCCACCGAACCCAGGAGGGCCGGACGTGGATGCACAGGTGGAGGCGCTGGGCACAAGCAATACAGGGCTGTGGAGCCCGGCCGCGCCCTCCCTTGCCGGCCACTCTCCTTGGAGCTGGAGGACGAGGATGGGGCTGAGGAGGAGCTGCGGCCCCGCCAGATGAGCCTGGACGCGTGGTCGGTCCCAGGACTCTCAGGTGCAGACGCCGCCTCTCCGTGGGCCCCAGACTGTCTGAATTGTTTTATTTTCTTATACTTTCAGTATACTCAATAGACCAAAGAGCAAATCTATTTTAACGTGGACGCGCCCTCACTGTCAGAGTCCCGGGCTGGATGGCGGGGCGGGGGGAGGGGTGCGGTGGCAGAGACATGCTGGTGGCCCCGGCAGAGAGCGGGCAGCGGTGGAGGCCCCCGCCCCACGATCGCCGCGGTGCGCCCTAGGAAGATGGCGCCAGCCGGAAGGACGCCACAGCTCACCTGCAGGCACCGGCCCGGGCATGGCCGGCGACGGCCCCCACTCGGACAGCACGGTCCCCGGGGACACGGGCCGTTCCCGTCTCTGTGCTTAGACCGACTTTATCGTACTAAAATCACTTTCTGTTTTAACCAGTTCAACACGCCTCCTCTTCGACAGCCCCATTTTTGATAGTTGGATAATCCAGTTCTTGCCAAGAGCATGTTGGGTCTCCCGTGACTGCTGCCTCCTGCGATACGCCATTTAGCTCCAGAAAGCAAATTAAAGAGAACGGAAGTAACACTGTTTGAAAGAGATCATTAAATGTATTTTGCAAAGCCTAAAGTTATATATTTAACAGTTTTTATATGTTGTATATTTGTAGAAAATCCTATTTAACACTTAACGTGGCGGCCCTGGCCTCCCCGAGCGTGGGGCCAGGCCCCGTGTGTCCCTGGAGACTGTGGGGTGGCTGTGTGGGACCTCGGGAGCCAGGTGCAAGGGGCCAGGGCTCTGGGAGAGTGCCCGAGCTCCACGGCCTGGTGTCCCGCCGAGGCTCCTGGCCAGCACTGGGGAAGCTGGGTTTCTTTCCACTTTGGTTCGAGGTTGGTGGCAACTGTCCCCCTTTGGGTCTGTGACTGGTAAGCGCTGCGGGTACAGGATTTTGGTCTGGCTCTTCCCACGGATTTCGTTGGCCCTTTCCTGTCCCTCCTGCCACTCCTTGGCCTCAAGGCCTTGGGCCGTGAGTTCTCCTTCCTGAGGGGACGTTCCCCTCATTCTCCACAGACCCATCTCCTCTCCGGGAGGCCAGGCCAGCAGGGTGGACAGAGGTACAGGGGGACAGGGGGCCAGGCGCAGGTGCCCCTGCATGGTGGGGCCCGCGGCCCCGAGGAAGGGACGAGTGTGTGTGTCCTCCCCTGGCGACTGTACGCCAGCGCCCTCCGTTTTCCTGAGTTCCTGCTGAAGTATACTACCTACGAGTCCAATTAACACGACTATTATGCTAGTTCTTCAATACTAAAAAGTTTAAAAATATAACTACAGTATATAGACGCCGTTCCAACCACCATAGACTAAAGATAGGAGAGGAAATCCATGACGTCAGACCCGTTCCCACTCCATGAGCACTTAGTTCACCTTCAGTCACCCAACATGTAGAGGGATCTGTATCCTGGAGAGAAAGAAAGGCTGGGGGGGTTTCATCACAGAGGGGGCGCCAGCGAGGCCTGCCCAGCTCCCGCGGCCTAGGCTTGCCTGTGCCCACCGCCTCCTCTGCCTGTCCTTCCGAAAGCGAGTGTAGACGCCTTCGAGGGCAGGGACCGGGAGATTTCAGACGTTACAGCATATGATTTTTCTTTGTTTTTCAGTATTGAATTTTGTGTTGATTCAGCTAAATTATGAAAATAAAGAAAAAATCCTTTGATAAGCATGGCTTTTGTTCCCTGGCCGTGGCGTCCTGGGAGAGGGCTGGAGCTGGCATGGCTGGTGGGGGCAGCAGGTGGGCTGGACAGCCTGGGTCAGACCAGCTCTGGAGACAGGGACCTCCTTCCCGGGCCCAGTGCCCCTGACCCCGCCCAGCACCCCGGCTCATCCTAAGGAATGACCTCTGAATGACCTCTGGAGCCCAGCCCCCACAGGCAGACAAGGCCCCTGCTCCCCACGCAGGCCTAGGCTCGGCGCCGTCCACTGGGAGATAAGCACCCTCTGCCTCCTGTCTCCCTGCCACGGGGGCAGCCCAGGCAGCCAGGGGGAAGAGGGCCATGATGTGCCCTCACGTGTGCCAGGTTTCTGTGCACCACCCCCCGTGGCCCAGGACCCAGAAGTGAAGCCCCACTCGGGGCCCGGGGGCTCCTAAGGGAGACCAGGCCTAAAGGACTCCCTGACTAGGGAAATCTGCTCACTGCCCCCAAGAGCAGTTGTGGAGTGCAGATCGTCTGTGCTGCCTGGAGTGCCCCCGAGGCCACCTGTTTGGGGATCCCACTTGTCATTTCCACCTGCTCTTTATAAATATTGGTCCTGGGCAGCTGTGTCCAGTGGGCCAGCCACGGCCCTGGGATGGCCTGTGCTTTGTTTCAAAGAGACTTTGTGGATCTTTGGAACCATGGATGCAGGCAGTCCAGCCCCGGTCTCCCCTCCAGGTATCTGGCTTGTCCAGGGACGGAGGGGCAGCATGAGGCAGCCCATAGCTGCCGCAGGAGCCCCAGGTCAGCCCCCCGTGCCCTCAGGTGGGGCCTGCTGGGACCCCTGGGCCCCTCCCACAGAGGCAGAGCTCCCTGGGCTCCCTGGGGTCTGCAGTGAGAAGAAGGAAGGGCAGCAGGGCCAGCGTCCACTCCTTCCTCGGGCCACACCAGGCTTCCAGGTCAGCTGGGCTGCAGCATGCTGGGTGACAAACACTTCCCTGAGCCTGGCCAGAGGTCTGAGGAGCCCAGTGGGGGCTGGAGGGGCCATGTCATCAGGATGCTGGCAGACAGACCGGCCTGACCTTGCCAGGGAGGCTCTCGGGAGTCCGGCTCAGGCTGTCAGGCTACCCCTGCTCCTGGGGAGCTGGTTGAGGCAGGCCACGTGCCTGTCCTATATAAGAGAGGGACGCACTACCCTGTCCCTCATCTGAGGAGAGAGCGGGTTCTGTGACTGACAGCTCTGGCTCGTGGCTCACTGTCCTGTTCCCTAAGCACCAGTGGTCAGTCTCCATGGCTGCCCTCCCTCCCCGGGGTTCTGGGGGCTGGAAGGGCCTTCTGCTCGCTGCAGACGCCCCCACAGATGGCTCTGCCATTCCCAGATGCTGAGCACTGAGTCAGGGGCCCACAAAGGGGCCTGTGGAGCCGCCCTGACCTCAGAGAGCTCCCAGGGATGGCGAGCAGCCCCTGGTGTCCAGGGTCCCCAAGGTCATGCCCAGAGCGTCAGTTGATACAGAGATGGAATGAGCTTGGTGACAGATGCTGTCACCAGGGATATCATAAGCCCACCAGGCGCCTGCTCTGCCCTGCATTGCTGGTGTCCTCCCCGCCCTGTGTTCTAGACACCACAGTGACCATCAATATCTTGGCCTTGGGAGGTGACAGTGTTTCAGCCTTATCCTGAGCTGACCATCAGCCCAAGAAGCTGTTGTCCCAGAAAAAGCCACTTCCCGTGAAACTGCCCAGTGGCACTGGTGGCCCCAGATTCTCAGTGCTATGCTCCACAGAAAGGGGGACCTCCATGCTCACTCCCAGAGTGGACCCTGGGTCAGTCCCCTGCCCTTCTGAACTGCAAGTGGACAGGACCCCTGAGCCCCTGCGTGCAGAGCTGCTGAGGTCCTCTGCCTTATTCCTGAGGTTTGCTCCCTTTGCTGGCCCTGGCCGGTCTCTTCCTGGATCTTGCTCACAGCTGTGTTCAGAAGCTGCTTCTTAAGGGACGTCCTGCACCCTAAATGCAGTTTGTCTCTCCCTCCTGTGCTCAGAAATAATAACCACATTTCTTTTCTGCTTTTATGAATGTTTCCCTTCTGCCAAAGCTGCAGGGAGGGACTAGTCCCCTTAGCTGGCTGTGGGCGGGTAGGTGGCCCTGGCGGATCTGCGGTGGGTCCTGCCCTCCTCCTCCATGGGAGAAGCCGGCAGGAAAAAAGAGGCTCCCGTAGGCCAAGGGCACCTCCCAGTCCCTCTGGAAGGGAAAAGACGGCCCTGCTGAGGGCGCGTGTCCTCCCGCAGAGGACAATGCTGAAGAGAGACCTTCTGACCCTGTGAGGTCTACGAGGAAGCCTGTGCTCAGGACGGTGGCAGGTGGCAAGCCACTGTGCAGGGCTGTGTGGATACAACAGGACAGAGGGGACGGGGCAGGGCCCTGCTGAGTCTGGACAGGGTCACAGCCCCAGGAGGTGAGAGACAAGAGCCCCAGCAGATGGGGTGGCTCAACAGGGGTGGGGCTGGACCAGCAAGGTCAAGGCCAGGCAAGGGGACAGCCCAGGGGCTTGACCAAAGGGTGGCCAACAGGAGAGTCTGGCTGTGCGTTCTCTCCTGAACTTGGGAAGGGACCACGGTGCCACCCACCCGCGTGGTGGCCCCTGCTGTGTGTGCCTGGCCTCTAGCAAGGAGCATGTCCTGCATGAGAGAACCAGGAAGGCCGGGGAGTGGCCACACCACTATCACAGCTAGGTACACAGTCCTCCAGAGGAAGTGAGGGGGACCACCCTCCGGAGCCGCCTTCAGGGTCCATCACTGCCCTGGACCTTGGCAAGGTCAGGTTCAACAAGAATTGGCCCGTGCTAAGGTCCGGTGTGAGGTGTCCCCCCAAAGCCCCTGTGTGAGACAACGCAGAAGTGTCCAAAGGTGAAATGATTCGATTATAGAGGTGCAACCTGACCAGTGGATTAATCCACTGAGGGATTAATCCACTGAGAGGGATTAACTGGGTGGTGGCTGAGGCAGGTGGGGTCTGGTTGGAGGAGGTGGGTCACTGGAGTGTGACTTTGGGTTTGTATTTTGTTCCTGGAGAGCAGAGCTCTCTGCTTCCTGGGTCATGTCCTGAGCTGCTTTCCTGCGACATACCCTTCCACCATGATGCACTGCCTTGTTCTGGGCCCAGAGCTCTGGAGTCGGACTCCTCTGGACTGAGACGGCCAAAATCATGAGCCAAAATTAACTCTTCCTCCTCTTTGCTCTTCTTACCGGGTCTTAGTCACAGCAATGAAAAATTGACCAAAACAGCCTGGAAGCCTGGAGCCCAGTGCTAAGGCTTTTCCGTCCTCTCAGGAACAGGTGGCTTGGTGGCTGAGGGACAAGGCCACAGCTGTCAGCCCGGCCAGCTTCATGCTCATCAATCCCAAGATCAGCCCCAGAGGCCACCTCCAGCCCAGAGGCCACATGGCCCAGGGATTCCCAGGACCCATCCCAAGCCAGGACACCTCCCAGGCAGGTTCCCTGCCATGAGAGCTGGACAGTCCAGTAGTCGAGGCTGGGCCCAGGCCCCAGGTCCTGGCAGGGCTGTGGGTCGAGCAGCTTAGCTCTGGGCACTTGGCACCCCACTGGGCTGAGAAGGGAGGAGCCACACCAGGACCCTCTGCTCTCACTGAGAACAACACCAAGGAGGCCCCTGGCCCTCACTGCAGTGTCCCTTCTGCCCATGCTGGGCAGAGGGACAGAGGGGGCTTGGGCAAAGAGCTTACTCTCACTTCAGAGGCCACCGGAGCCATTGCATCTTCTGGAAGCAGCTTCCGACCTACTGTGGGTCCCTCCGGAGATGCTTGGGGCAGCCCCAGGTCACCGCCTGCTCTGACCCCTGGCCAGAGCCTCCCTCCTCCAACCCAGGAACTTGGAAAAGTTCCCCAAAGCTGGGACGGCGCACAAACAGCTTGCCCAGGTGGAGCAGGCCCAGCCCTCCGCCCCAGAGGAGCACGAGAGGCTGGGCCCCTCAGCCTGGGCCCTGGCCGGAGCCGGTGCAGCCTCTGCAGAAGCGTGCAGGTGCCCCACTCGCCCCACACGATCTCCGTCTGCCCGGTTTTTCAGAGGGTCTCTCCTGGTACCCGCCACGCTCAACAGCACCTGGCACAGGTCAGCAGTGGGCCACTGGGGCTAGCCGTCAGGTTACTCCTGGCGTGTGGCCACTTGAGCCTCCTGCAGCCTCCTGAGCCTGAGCGGCTGGGCCTTAAGTCACGGGTCACGGTGAGCCTCCGACTGCTCCAGAATCACCTCTGCTTTTCTGCTTGGGACGCAGGCACTCCCAGAAGCCAAGGCTGAAGAGCCCGTCAGTCAGCAGGCTGCACCGGGGGAGGCCCACCGGCCTGGGAAATAGTCAGTGGGCCTGGACCCCCAGGGTGCCAGCCAGGGACAGGCAGGGCTCTGGCACCCAAGGCAGTCAGGAAGAGGCAATGACCTCCGCTGTGGGACTCCGTCGGCACCCCACCTGCCATACAGACCCTCCACTCATGAGAAGAGGGACCAACAAGAGGAAGGGAAGGAAGAGACAGAGGTCTGGGTGGCCCAGAGGTGCCCTGCACGTGGTGGCCTTCTAGACCTCGTTGCTCCACACAAGGGGGCCGAGGGACTTCCAAACTGACCCTTCCTGTCCAGACACAAGTCCACATCCCCTGTTGCTGCCCACCAGGACAGGGCCAGGGCTGGGGCCTCGAGGAGGCATCCCGGGTGTGCCCCTCCACCTGGAGGCTGCATGGGAGCCAGGGGACCCCTCTCGGAGGCCCAGCAAGACACCTCTCACAGGCTCCTGCCCGTGTGTGGGATTTGTTTGGGGTGAGCTTGCTGTGAGGTTCGGTGGCAGGCCTCGTGGGCACAGTGCGTCCTCCTGGGGCCATGGAGGGACCTCAGGTTAGCACTCAGTGCCCAGGGCACTCCTGGCCTGGAGGTCCTGCACAAGCTGGGGTCCCACAGTGAGGCTGAAAGTGCTACTTGGCCACTGAATTGGGTGCATCTGTCAGCAGAATTCTGTTCAGGATTCTGCTAGGGGCACTTTTATTCCAAATTAGCCTTAAAATTACTGTTTAACCTTGGGAGGTATGTGTGTGACTGTGTCTCTGTGTCTCTGTGCCTGTGTGCCTGTGTGTGTGCCCCTGGGTCACCTGTGTGGTCTGGGTGTCCAGGAACATTCCAGGGGTTGACTGGCAGGTGCAACAACCGCCCAGGGCCAGGCCCAGTCACAGAGGCACGTTGGGAAGACACTGTCACTGTGAGCGGAGCACTGCTCTGCCCGCAGGGGTCCTCATCCCCCGCCCACCCGCCCTGGAGGGGGGGGTGTGTGGCTTAGGGCTTCCTGACCTTCGACCTGGGCATAAACAGCAGTCCTGGTGGTCCCAGGTCACGCTGCTGGGTCCTATCATTTGTTTTTTCCCATGGCCTCCAAACAGGCTTGTCCCAGACAGGGCAGCCAGGTCCCAGGGTGAAAGGGCACAGGGACAGCAGAGCCGCTGACTGCCCTGCAGCGGGCGCGAGTGGGGTCAGGCCTGCAGGGTTCTGCTGGGGTCTCTAGGATCCAGGCCCCCTCCTCCCTGACGTCACTCACCCGACCAGAGGTGGCTCTAACTGGAACCCACCCTTCAGGGCCTGCTACAAGTAGAAGCCCTGCTCTCCCTACCAGGCTCTGTGAAGACTCAGCCCACTTGGCCGTCACCTCCCCCGGCTTGCGACAATGTCACCAGCATCTGCACCCCCATGCCCCACCACAGTGGCCCCAGGCCAGGGTCCCAGAGGCGGGTGTCCCGTTGTTCCTGGGGTAGATCTCACCATGGTTCGACTCCACCTTCTTACGACCTGGGCCTCTGGACCCGGCCTCCCTCCCCTCAATGTCAAGGGACCAAAGCCACCAGGAATTGGTGGGCTTGTGTGCAAGGAGCAGTCCCCTCAGTGCAGATACCTTGGGGAAGGTGGCTAGAGGCAGCCCAGGGTGATTCCCACAGAAACATGGGGCCACCTGACACATCCCCCCTGGCTCTGTCCAGTAGATTCCTGGCTGCAAAGCAAACACCTACCCACATAAAATGAGAGGGACCCACAGAGGAGAACCCCTCCCTCTCCCCAGAGAAAGGCCACCCTGGGCCCCGGCAGGTGGCAAAGAGAGGTGCAGGCCTGGGTGGCTGTGCCCTGACTCCAGCACCCACCTGGGGGAAGGTGCGTGGAGTGAAGTCCAGGTGTTCAGAATGAGCCTCGGAAGTCCAAGTCCAGAGAGCAGCAGCCAGGCCTCTGGTTAAGGGCCCGGTGTGTGTGCTGAGGGTCGGCTGAGGTGGGAGGCCAGGCCCCAGGGGGAGGTGCTCCACACACACACACAGGGGTGGCAGACTGGCTTGTGTGGGGGAATCATTCCGCGACATTCATCTACATCAGAATGTTAATGTACAACTTACAAATGTTTAGTAAAAATGAATTTTAAAGGTCACAGAGGAGCCATGAGCAGGAGCAAGGGAAGGGACCTGCCCTACAGCAGGAGATCAGGTGGGTAGCCACAGCTGTGCAGAGGGCACAGGGGCCACACACATGGACCCAAGGATGGCCAGTTTCCTTTATGTGCACCTGCCCTCATCCTCCGGTCAGGTCCTCCCGCCTGGCCTCCATCTTTGACCTCTCCTCAGTGGTCACAGAGCCCCTGTCTTGTGGTCTAACTTAAACACTTGTTCTTGGCTCTTTGGGGAATGACTCAGGTCCTGGCCTGTTGACCCCTGATGCCCAGGACTCTTGCTTTCCTCTCATCACCCCCACCCACCCCTGTTGAACCAGGATGCCGGGGACTCTTTCCTCCCTCTTGTCTCCCCTCACCCAATTTCAGAGACCTGCCCACCCCATGTCCTGCAGGAAGAAGGCTCTTTCCGGAAGGGTCTGTGGCACTGTCCTTAGAATGTGCAGACCTGGTGTAGATTGGATGAATGTGTGTTCACAGGTGTCCCAGAGGACATGAATTCTGTAGTCAGGGCTTGGAGCTGTCGGTCTGTGCATTAGGGTGGTGGGTGGGGATTTTCCTAAGGGATCTTGAAGGGCCATGGGCAATGGGGTTCTCAAATCTGAGAGCTGGTACGGCTCGGCTGTCCTCTGTAGAGCTCTAGGGTCAAGAGGCCATCCCTGTGTGCAATGTGGATTAACTCTTCTGTATTCAGACTGTCTGGCCCGCGGTCCCACCAGCCGGCACCCCAGGGAGCAGCTGGGGGAGGAAACACCTGCCACACTCAGCCGAGCTCCTGGAACAGAGGCCGAGGGCACGGTAGTGTGGACAGCGTCCAGGTGCCGTGGACACCAGCCTGCCACATGGACCATGGAAGTCTGGGGCCATCAACTCCTTCCACCCTGAAATTCTGTGTCTAGCAAAGATGTGCATTTAAAATGAGGGGAAATAAAGGTACTTGCAAATACATAAAAATGCACAGAATGTCCTCCCCTGAACTCTTCCCCAGGTAATACCAAAGGATGAGACAGACAAGCAGGAGGAACCCAGCAGGAATGAGGCTGGGCAGGACGAGGCCAGGGGAGACGGACAGGGATGGGCCAGGCACTCCCGCCCAGGGGCAGCGGCTTTACAGTCCGAAACCCAGGACTGGGCAGCTGCCCAAGGCCCTGGGAGAAACGGAGGTGCCTGAGCTGGAAGCCACCTCCTCTGCCAAGAGCGGCAGCTCTGCAGTCTTGCCTGAGGCTGCTCTTAAAGTCCCACCTGCGGTGGCAGAGAAGCCACCACCTTGCCAGCTTGAGTACGCAGAAGGCAGCCTTCGGGGCAGCAGGACAGGTGAGCGTGGGGGGACCTCGAAAGGCAGGGAGCACGGGTGTGGGGAGGGCTGGCCTGGGTGACTTCTCCGAATCCCCCTCACCTGAGCAGCACGAGAGCCAGGGATAGGGCAGAAGTCAGAGTACCGTGGTGACATTAAAGGAACCCTGCCTCCAAGGTCCTTCTCCAGCCTGCCTGGTGCAGGTGCTGGACGGGGCACTGCCAGGCTTGGGGAGGAAGAAGCACCGGAGGTGACGGGCATCTCAGCAGCAAGGGACGCAGAGACCAACACTGCCCGGGATGCAGCCAACACGGGACACGGTGCAGGACCAGCGCTCATGGCCAGGAGGGAAAGGAGCCTCCCCGAGCCAGAGCAGCAGCACAGCAAGCAGAGACGCTTCGGCCTGAGGAAGGACTCGACGGTGGACCAGCCACCACCGAACCAAATAGCAACCCTGGAGGACACTGCAGAGTCCAGCACAGCACAGTGGCCAGCTACCGCCATGTGCCAGAGCGCCAAGACCAGGGGAGCGTGGTGTGCACTGGGTGAGCTCACAGGAGACCAGACAGCCTCTGGGGGGTCAGCAAAGGCCTCGGGGCCACCGTGGCCTCTGTTATTTACATCTACTATAAATAAGCGGAATTATTGAAGAAGTGGGGTGTTAATGAGTGAGTAGGTGGAGGGTCTCAACAGAGAAATGAAAACTTTAGAAAAGAGTAAAAGTTTTAGAGGTGACAAACACAGTACCAGAAAAAAAATTACCAGACGGTCCAGCCGTGGATTGGAGAGAGCAGAGAGAGAATCAGTGAACCTAAAGATAGATCAATATCACCTGCTCAGTGTGAGAAACAGATAGAAAAATGATCCGAGAAAAATTTAAACGGTTCAGAGACCTTTGGGACCATATCAAGGAGTCCAGCCTGGCTGCAATCAGGGACCCAGAGAGAGTGAAGAGAAAAGGGGGTGGAGAAAAGAAACGGAGAAATGGAACAGAGGGCGGAAACCTCCACATTTGGTGGAAACATTAACGTCCACACACATTCAGATCACAGCCCAAAGTCGGGTGACGTAAGTCACAGCCAGGTGGAGAGTGAAACCCAGAATCAGGAGACAAGTTCTTCAAAGCAAAAGAAAAAAATGACACCTTTTGTAGAAGGGACAATGACAGGATACTGACTTCTGGCCAGAAACCGCGGAGTCCAGGACACTGAGCACAGCTGGCCCAAGTGCTAGGTCAGGGACAGCACCAGTCAGCCACAAGTCTATGGGCAGGAAGGAAGAAGAGGGTTAAGAAAACCCAAAGGGGATAAGAGCAGAGAGGTGGCCTGGCACCCGCCCACCTGCCTGGTTATGCCCTGGCTGGACATGTCAACGCCCAGTGAGGACAGGAACCAGCAGGGGGCGGAGGAGCAGGGGTGGCACACCTGCCGTGCTGACCCACCTGAGTAGGAGACGCAGGCGGACAGCGGAAGGAGGAACAGACACAGGAGACCGCAGGCTGGAGACGCAGTGGGACCCTTAGTGCTAGACCCGACCCGACAGACCAGAGGCATCACGGAAATCAAAGAGTAACAGATGTGCACGTGTCGATGATGAAGTTCCCAAACACGGGGCAAAGTTGCCACCAGGGGGGGGGGACACGCGGCTTTGTCCTGCTGACAGACACCGTGATCCCCTGCGGTGCCCTGGGATGGGAGGCAGAGGGGGCGAGTGCAGAGACGGCTGGAAGTCCCACTCACAGGGCGCTCCAGGACAACAGCAGCAGGCACTGTGGACAGAGCGGCCCTCCCGGCAGTGGGCACATCTCCTTGGCCCGTGGGGGGCCATGCTGGGCCACCTGCCCTGGTCCAGTGTACCTACGAGCTTTAGGGTGTCGACGCACACACAGCCCTTCCAAGTCAAGTGGAAGGAAGATGGCCCCACGTAGACCAGATGGGGCATAGAGCAACCCTCGGAAAATCTCACAGAACACCATCTTAGAGGAAGTGTTCTCCGGCCAGAAGAAAATCAGATGAGAAAGCAATCACAGGATGGTGTCTGGAAAGTCCCTGAACGCATGGATTCCTTCTAACAACCCATCGGTTAAAAAAAAAGAAATTTACATTTAATGCACTGAATTGAATAAGCTGATTTGAGTGGTGGTAAAAGCACACTAGTTAGACCTGGGCGTGAGGGTGAAGCCTTCCATGCAGGTGGGAACCCAGAGCCAGCTGCAGTGCTGCCTTTACATCAGACAGTAAACCGCAGGGCAGACACCGCGGAGACAGGCCAGGAAGGTGCCTGTGTAAGGATCAAGGCGTCTGTCCAACAGGGAGACGACACGGCGGGGTCAAGGGCGCACACCTCCGTGATCACCCGGCCTTGTAAACCAATGTTGTTAGATCTGAGCCCAGAGAAGAAAAGACAAAGAAAACCAGACAGTGTGCAGCCCCATGAGCTCCACTTTCTCTCACCGCAGTGCTGTACTTTGAGGTTGCCTTGGTGTTAACGCCTCCAAACATCAGACCCCCTAAGACGCTCTGCATAACAAGGAATATCAACTGAAGAGGAAAATGATCTTCATTGTATTCACCTAGGTATTCACCATTCCAAGTGTCCTCATGTGTCCTGGAAAATGTCAGTTCCCCTGGGCATCACGTCCCTGCAGCCCAGAGGACACCCCCGGCCTCTATTCTAGAGAAGTTCCCCTGGCACCTCCTACTGCCCGTGCGGGAAGCCCTGCTCCACCCCTCGCTGCCCAGGCTCTGCTTGGAGGGCAGAACAGCCCTCCTCCTTCTTCTCCCCTCTCTCCCTTCTCTCTTTCCCTCTTCTCTCTCTCTCCAGACACTCCTGCTCTCTCCCTCCCCTCCTCTCCCTTCCTCTCCCCTCCCCCTCTAACCCCCCCCCTTCTATTCTCTCCCTGTTTTAAAGGCACTAAGACCTGGCCTTCGGGTCTCGGCTGCTCCTGATGAGAAGGGCGCTCTTGTTCAGAGCTCATCTTCTTTTGCTTCAATGTATCATCTTTTTCTCTAGCTACTTGTAACTTGCTCTCTTTATCCTTGATTTGGTGTCTGTACACATAAGTTCATTTGATTCTATTCTATTTGGAGTTTGCTGAGATTCTCAAATCAATAAATTCACGTCTTGCACCAAATTTGGGAACTTTTTTTGTCACTGAGTCTTAAAAGGCTACATTATCTCAGTGTCTCTCCATTATCCTTCTGGAATTCCAAGAATATGCGTATTAGACCTTTCGATACTGTTTTCCACCACCTGAGTTCGGATGACTTTCCAAGTGTTTTCTCTCTCTTCCTGACTTCTACTGATTTGTCCTGATACTTCCTCTGACCTCTCCTTACTTCTATTGAGTTATCTCATATTTCATACTTTTCTGTCTTAGGTTTTACAATTTTAACAATATTTTCTGTTTCTCTGCTAAAATTGTCAGCCTTTTGATTTAATTAAAGTATGTTCCCCTTTAAGTCTCAATGCAACAGGAGACGCAGGTCCTCTTCTGCCAGTTCAGATCCCTGTTCACACAGAGCATTGAACAGTTTTTTTCCCTTGGGAATTTCTCCCATCTCCCTGTGTTTTCATGGTTTCTGTTGCTGTGTTATATGTCAGTTGGACTTTGGTTTCCATCCTGAAACTGAAAATGGAATATTGTGTCCTCTCTGGATTCTGATGCATTCCTCTAAAGAGTAGGCTTTTAATTTTACTTTTTTTTTTTTTTTTTTTTTTTTAGCTAACCTGGAAATTAGCCCAGTTGGATGCAGACTCTGAGCTCTGAGTTCAACCTCGGTTCAGTTTTCTGCATCCTGGGTCCTGTCCTTGCCTCCCTATTGATCTAAGAGCCTGTCTGAGGCATGGAATTGGGGACTTCCCTGCCTGGCTTTCCTCCCCCAGTCTCATCCTCTAACTCCCCATCAGTGGCCATGTCCTCGGATGTTCCCCAGATCTCAGTGCAGGAAGATTGCTGAGTGCCTTTCCTTTGCCCCTCACTGGGGCAAAACCTCCAGGAAGAGAGAAACTCGGCCCTTGCCAATCGCCTCTACACGTTCTGATGCCCGTCCTTGGCTTATTCTTAAGCATGCTGAGGTCGCAGTCCCGTCTGCATTCTGTCTCTGTGTGTGAGACTGTTCTGTGCAGGCTCACTCTGCCACGCCGGGAAGCATGGGCCCACGGAGCTGTGATATGTGGGGTTTGCACTGTAAACAGTTCTGGATCCTGTTGCCTTTCAGTTATTATGACTTTTAATCTAATGATTATTTGGGCATGGTGTTTGCATTTCTAAATAAGGGTTATATTTACTCTAGCTTTTTCTCTTTGAATTCTGATTGCACAGTGGCCCCATATCTTCTTTGGCGTAAATGTGTGTGCATCTTACATCTTATGTGTTTGTCTTTGTATTTAGGTATTTATTGAGGCCTCTTTATGGCCTGGGGCTTGATTGGTTATTGGTTTTTTTTTTTCTATGTGTACTTAGAAAAAATACTCTTTATTTGCCAGGTGCTCTGCTCTGATGAAGCCATTCTCATTGTCTTCTGATCTTCTTCTGCTCATCTCGGACAGAATGGAAGAGTGTTAGATTGGCATTTTTTCCTAGAAGATCTATCAGTTTATTTATTTATTTATTTGGAGGCTATTTTATTTATTCATGGTGAATATTGGTAAAAGTTCAATACTTTTTTTATGCCACCACAACGTTATTTTGTTATCAGTGTGGCTTTGCTGGGTTCTTTGGGGATGGCACGTCTCTGATATGTCATTTTTCACCCCTTTACCTTCAGTCCTTGTGGACATGTAAATGGAGGCTTGGCCCTAGTGGGTGGTGCATCCTGAACATACACATTTTAATTTAGTTTTTCCAGTTTCATGGAAAAGATCTTATAAGAATTTTGATGAGAATTTTACAGAATCGAGGATTTGGGAGTGGAGTTGTGACTTCTCCAAACTCCCGAGGCTGTCGTGGACGGCTCTGGGATCTCTCCATCCACGGGAGCTTTCTCTCTGTCCTCTGTCAACATTCTGCGGTTCTCTCCATCGGCAGGCTTGAACGTCTCAGCGATTGGTTCCCTTGTTTTCACAGAATCTCTGGGAATGTTCCATTAATTCAAACACTACAGTGGTGCAATAAAAATTTCTGGCAATAGGGTCGGTTATTTTCCTTCTAAGTTTTATGATTTTTCTTGTCTTACTCCACAGGACTGAAGTGTCTTGGCTTGTTCCAGATTTTAGAGAGAAAGAGTCCGGAGCATTATCCTGAAGAACGAGGCCCTTTATGCATTTTTACAGATGACTTGAAAAGAGTTAGGGAAGCTCTGTCCTTTCCATAGTTTTCTCTGAACTTTTGTCAGAAATGGGGTTAACTTTTTACAATGTACTTGCATGTGTCGGTTTGAACAGTGGTAGGGTTTTATGTGGGGAATCATGGCGTGTCGTGTTAATTTATCCTTTCACTCCCAAGAAAACCAAGTTTGGTTGTGAGAGATTTTGTAGGAGGTTGCTGCGTTTGAATTGTTAATAACCTGGATGTTTTTTGAGAAGCTGTGCCCATAAATCACATTAACCTCCAGTTTCCCTTTCCTACGCTGTCCTTTCCTGGCTGGGGATCAAGATTAGACTCATGTCATAAAATGAGAACTTTCACTTTTTATTGTCTGGAAAATTCTCTATGAAATTGGAATGATCTGTTCATTGACTGCTTGGTAGAAGTCACCCATAAAACCGCCCATGCCTTTTTAAAAAATTGAAAATGCAGCATGGTTGGACTTCAGAACACCATTTTTAAATTAACCATCTCTTTAATGGTTATAGGTCTATTTAGGCTTGCTATTTCTTTTTGGGTCATCTTTCTGAAGTTATAATTTTTCAGGAATATTTCCAGTTTAATGAAGTTCTCACATTTATTGGTCCAAATTTGTTTGTAGAGTTCTCTTTTCTTTAACGTCTTCCCCATGAAATTTATCATGCATTGAAAATTGCATGTGAGCAGTTTAAAGAAGACCAAAAAAATAAAACACCCACCCACCCAACCCTGGAGCTACAGTCAGATCCCGACGGAACGCTGGAAATCCCCTTCTCCACCAATCTTGCCTTCTGATCCCTCCTCCCCACGTTGTCACCTTCCTGAATTCATACAAAATGTTTTCTTGGGTTTCTTTATGGTTTATGGATAGGCATGTATAGAGTCTTCTGTGTAAACATCATATCATTGAGTTTCAAATGTGAGTATCAGGGAAAACCAGCCTCGTGGGGGGAGTGAGCTTGCTTCTATCTACATGAAGGTCCCAGGGATAGCCCAGAGCTGGGAGGGCCGAGCCTGACCCTGGCTTTTGGAGACTTGCTGGTCACCTATGGGATCTGTGGGTCCTTGGGTCGTGGGGGTAGACCCCAGCCACCCCTCCTCTCTCTGCCTCCTGGTCAAGTTGTGACCGTGGGCTCACACCCGTGCTCTCCGCCACTGCCCTGGGCTGCCTCCCCAGAACAGGTCCATGCCAGCACCCTGCCTGTGAACCTCGCAGGTATCTCAGTGCCGTAACAGGAGCTGACTAACCCAGGGGCAGCCTTGAGGGGCCCAGGGCTGGAGCTCCCAGACCCTGAGAGGGTGAGCAGACGCAGAAGCCTTACAGAGGCCCACGCTCCGGCTCGTGGGAGAGGCACAAGGCGAGGAGCCGTGGATGGCAGCCGGGAGCCGTGGAGAGTACTAGGAGAGGGTGGACCTGCTCTGGGTGAGGATCACAGGCCCCTCCAGCTGCCGTAGGGTCCTCAGCTTTCAGGGAGACTGAGGCTGAGCAGAGGTCACCCTGGCTGGCACCAGGACAGGGTCAGGGTGTCCTGTGTCAAATGTCCAGACTGGGACCTCTCTCCCATGATTAGTACTGGGAACTCCAATGTCCCCAGGGAACAAAGCCCCAGCTGGGTGTTGGACAGGGCACCACTCCCTGAGCCAGGAAGAGGGCACATGGGAGATTAATTCATCCATTTCCACAGAGAGGTGCCCACTTACCCATGCAGTGGTGGCGATGTCAAACCATAAAATGGACCATTTGGCTTTATTTCCCTGTAACCTTGGACGTTGCAAAACTCGGTGCAACTTGGTGAGATTCAACTGCACTCAGCAGAGTGTCTGGCCCAGTGGGTTTCACTGTCCTGCGCGTCTGGTCTGGGCCCTTCCCTGCCCGGGAGCTGCGTCCTCCAGGTCCTGTGAGGCAGGAGGCTGGAGCTGCTGGTGGGGCTGAACCTGCAGCTCCCTCTCTGGCTCCTAAGCTGCCGGGGAGCTGCCACCTCACCTGGCGGTGCTGGGTGTGCCGTGTGACAGGTTTCTCTTGTCTTATTTAAACATGTCCCACTTTCCAAGCAGGCGCCGCTCATGTCCTTTCCACAGAGCAGCGAGCTGGGGACAGCCGAGCTCTCGCTGGCGGCAGGGCCCAGAGCACTTGAGCTCAGGCCGCGGACCGCAGGACACCTCTCTGTGCCAGCTGAGGTCTCTGTAGCAGGTGCGACCGATTCTTTACCCAAAGGAAAGGGCTGGTGACAAAACTCCACATGGCCCCAGTGACCAATCAGCAGCAAGAGGGACACAGGGGAGGAGGCAACAAAAGAGTCCAAGAAAATGGGAACACGAGGCGTGGAGGCCCCTGGGAGTTGGGGTGGGAGGGCCCTCAGCCTGGGGATTCGGGGTCAGCGGGGCCGCATAGCAAGACCCCGACAATAAAAAACAAACAAAGTGGGAATGAAAGAAGAAAAGGAAATCCTGAGAACAACCGCTTCTTGACTGAAGCAGGAGCAGGTTCCAGGCTGAGCTGGGAGGGAGCTATTCAGGGGCCCGAGTGCCCTGGGCTGCTGTGAGGAGACTCACTGGCCCTGTGGGTCAGACTGCAGGACCTCCTCACTGTTGAGGCCAGAGGCCAAGGTCAGCCGCAGGCGGTTCCTCCCACGGCCGCTCCTGGGCCACAGTGCAGCCTCCGCCCTGCGTCCTGGTGTGGCCGCCCCATCTTGTCCCAGTCTCTTCTCTCACAGACCCAGTCCTGTTGGACTAGTGCCCTCTCACGACTCCTTCCCTGATCCAGCTCTGTCCAGCCCTGTCCCTGGTCTCTGTGGGGTTCGGGGGTTAGGACTTCTGCACATGAATTCAGGGGACAGAGCTCAGCCCCCAATAGCAAATCCGCTTGGAGACACCGCTGTCAACGTCACCCCTTGGAGGGGTCTGGCGCACCCAGGATCACAGCCCCCCACTGGCTCTGGCCACGTGGCTTCTGCAGCTTAAAGCACGAGCGGAAGGCCCTGTGCGGGGGCAGAACCCGCGTCACTGAATCCAGGGGTCATGGTCTCTCAGGGTGCTGGACTCCCCGAAGGCAGAGCACACAAGCAATTCTACAGCCCAAGTCTGGGGCAGAGACTGACCAGGCCACTCTGTAAAAGGCCATCTGTCCATCTGCTCTTTGTCCTGGCTTCATTGTTTTTCCAAAATACAAGTGATTTGGGGTCATGATACTAGCAGTCACAGAGAGCTCCAACCAGGGCCAAGTCACACAAGGTGCCCCTCTGAGTCCTGGAGGCAGGGACCCACTGAGCCCCCTGCTGCCCACAAGCAGCCCTGCAGGGTCCTGAGTCTCAGAGGAGGCCCTTCTCCAGAGTCCCCAGAGCCTGGATGGGGCCGTGGGTCAGGCTGCAGGTCCAAGGCTTCTGCTGGAGCTCCTGCTACCTACCCCGTCTTCTCCCACCTTGGCGCAGCGTGGTGTGACGCGGAGCCCACAGCCAGGGCACAGGCCCCCACCCACATGCATGCCTAATGTTGGAGAGCACTGAGCCTGTCTGCACTGCCTTTCCTGAATCTATCTGTGATGAGGTCGAATCTAGAAGTTGAATCTATAAATTTGGCACAATAAATAATAATAATAACCAATAAGAAAACAGGATAATTATAGTAATATACTGTGGTAAAAGTTATTTAAAAGTATGAACTATTTCTATAATTTTCCATTTCATATAGTGGCCCACAGTAACTGAAACCTCAAAGCATAGATTGTGTAGTGGTCTTGCAGATGGACACTCCTATGGATGAGGCTCCTGTGGGTGAGGGTCCTGTGGAAAAGTGTCCTGTGGGTGAGGGTCCTATGGTGAGGGTCCTGTGGTGAGGGTCCTGTGGAGGAGGGTCCTGTGGAGGAGGCTCCTGTGGTGAGGGTCCTGTGGTGAGGGTCCTGTGGTGAGGGTCCTGTGGAGGAGGGTCCTGTGGGTAAGGCTCCTGTGGAGGAGGGTCCTGTGGGTGAGGGTCTTGTGGGTGAGGGTCCTGTGGGTGAGGGTCCTGTGGAGGAGGGTCCTGTGGGTGAGGGTCCTGTGGTGAGGGTCCTGTGGTGAGGGTCCTGTGGTGAGGGTCCTGTGGAGGAGGGTCCTGTGGAGGAGGGTCCTGTGGTGAGGGTCCTGTGGAGGAGGGTCCTGTGGGTGAGGGTCCTGTGGTGAGGGTCCTGTGGAGGAGGGTCCTGTGGGTGAGGGTCCTGTGGTGAGGGTCCTGTGGTGAGGGTCCTGTGGAGGAGGGTCCTGTGGAGGAGGGTCCTGTGGTGAGGGTCCTGTGGAGGAGGGTCCTGTGGGTGAGGGTCCTGTGGTGAGGGTCCTGTGGTGAGGGTCCTGTGGTGAGGGTCCTGTGGAGGAGGGTCCTGTGGTGAGGGTCCTGTGGAGGAGGGTCCTGTCGGTGAGGGTCCTGTGGAGGAATGTCCTGTTGGTGATGTCCTCATGCCCAGGAGTGGGGGGAGGAAGGTGGACAGTGTCCTCAGGCCCTGAGCCCCAGTATTCTGGAGCCTCACATGCAGCCCCAACTGTCCTCAGGTCCTTGGAGCTCGGCTCGCGGCCAGCGAGGATTGGGGGCTAGAACCAGTGGCGTGGGCTCTGCCATGTTGGGCACAGAGCCTCCTGAGTGGCGTGGGCTCTGCCAGGTTGGGCGCAGCACGGAGCCTCCTGAGTGGCGTGGGCTCTGCCATGTTGGGCACAGAGTCTCCTGAGTGGCGTGGGCTCTGCCATGTTGGGCACAGAGTCTCCTGAGTGGCGTGGGCTCTGCCATGTTGGGCACAGAGTCTCCTGAGTGGCGTGGGCTCTGCCATGTTGGGTGCAGCAGGGAGCCTCCTGAGTGGCGTGGGCTCTGCCATGTTGGGTGCAGCAGGGAGCCTCCTGAGTGGCGTGGGCTCTGCCATGTTGGGTGCAGCACAGAGCCTCCTGAGTGGCGGGGGCTCTGCCATGTTGGGCACAGAGCCTCCTGAGTGGCGTGGGCTCTGCCATGTTGGGCACAGAGTCTCCTGAGTGGCGTGGGCTCTGCCATGTTGGGCACAGAGCCTCCTGAGTGGCGTGGGCTCTGCCATGTTGGGCACAGAGTCTCCTGAGTGGCGTGGGCTCTGCCATGTTGGGCACAGAGCCTCCTGAGTGGCGGGGGCTCTGCCATGTTGGGCACAGAGTCTCCTGAGTGGCGTGGGCTCTGCCATGTTGGGCACAGAGCCTCCTGAGTGGCGTGGGCTCTGCCATGTTGGGTGCAGCACAGAGCCTCCTGAGTGGCGGGGGCTCTGCCATGTTGGGCACAGAGTCTCCTGAGTGGCGTGGGCTCTGCCATGTTGGGCACAGAGCCTCCTGAGTGGCGGGGGCTCTGCCATGTTGGGCACAGAGCCTCCTGAGTGGCGTGGGCTCTGCCATGTTGGGCACAGAGTCTCCTGAGTGCCGTGGGCTCTGCCATGTTGGGCACAGAGTCTCCTGAGTGGCGTGGGCTCTGCCATGTTGGGCACAGAGTCTCCTGAGTGGCGTGGGCTCTGCCATGTTGGGCACAGAGCCTCCTGAGTGGCGGGGGCTCTGCCATGTTGGGCACAGAGCCTCCTGAGTGGCGTGGGCTCTGCCATGTTGGGCACAGAGTCTCCTGAGTGCCGTGGGCTCTGCCATGTTGGGCACAGAGCCTCCTGAGTGCCGTGGGCTCTGCCATGTTGGGCACAGAGCCTCCTGAGTGCCGTGGGCTCTGCCATGTTGGGCGCAGCACGGAGCCTCCTAGTGGCGTGGGCTCTGCCAGGTTGGGCACGGAGCCTCCTGAGTGGCGTGGGCTCTGCCAGGTTGGGCACGGAGCCTCCTAGTGGCGTGGGCTCTGCCAGGTTGGGCGCGGCACGGAGCCTCCTGATTGCGTGCCCTGACATGCGGGATGCTCACCTGCTTCTCCTGTGTGATGGCTGTGAAGTCGTGGGGCTTCCACACCCAGCTCTGGAGTCACAGTGGAGGTGGTCACCTGGAAACTCCGTCTAGTGTGGGTTGGGCTGACACCCTGAAGGCCATGTTCCCACTCTAATGGCACCCAGGCTGGGCCCTGGCTTGTGATCAGGCCCTTTGCAGAGGTTGTCAAGTTCAGAAGGGGCCACGCTGATTAGGGCGGGTCCTAAACTCAACACCTGGTGCCCTTCTTAAGAGGGGGAGACCCGGAAACAGAGAAGGAGGCCAAGGAGATGCAGGCAGAGCTGGAGTGGGGAGACCACGGGCCAGGGGAACCTGGAGCCAGCAGAGGCTGGCAGCAGCAGGCAGGTCTTCCCGAAGCCCCCAGAGCAAGTGTGACTCTGCTGAGACCTCGGCTTCAGGCTCCTGGCTTCCGAACTCTGGGGGCGCACGTTTCGGGGCCTTCAACCACCCGTTTATGGGAAAGCTTTACTGCAGCCCTGCGGAATGATTCCTCGTCTTTCTGCACTTGCTTCTCATGGGCAAACCCCTCTTTTTCCT
This sequence comes from Callospermophilus lateralis, assembly GCF_048772815.1. Classification (NCBI taxonomy): domain Eukaryota; kingdom Metazoa; phylum Chordata; class Mammalia; order Rodentia; family Sciuridae; genus Callospermophilus; species Callospermophilus lateralis. The sequence continues at coordinate 165,645,476 of NC_135308.1, forward strand.
ACTGTAATCTCCGATCCTGGAATTTCCTAGCATGTGGTCAGTACCCCTTCAATGTCCGTTAGATGGATGGGCAGGAGCCCTGCCGAGGAGGTCCTGCCCAGGAGGATCACAAGTTTGAGAACAGCCTGTGAAACTCATGAGAACCTGTCTCAAAATAAATAATAATAAGAACTGGGGGTGTGGCTCAGTGGTGGAGCAGCCCTGGGTTCAATCCCCAGTGCCACACACTCGCACAGAGACATACACGCGTGCGCACGCACACACACACACACACACACACACACACACAACAGCAGCTCATCTTGTTAAAATTCAGGGGAGGGGTCCATCCATTGGAGACCCAGGCCCCTTTCTATTGGCACAGGTCCCCTCTTCGTCATCATGAAGAAAGCCTTGGGGAAGCGCCGAGGTGTGGCCCTGCGTCCTGCTCCGTCTTCTCTGCTGAACAAGGCCCTGGCTGCGGCGTTGCTGGTGAAAAGGTGCTCTCAGGTCTGTGCTTTTTGACATTCTCTGCACTTTGCCAAATCTCACTCTGGAAGAAATTGTGCTTTGGCCAGCCCCCAGCCAGACCCGAGGGCCTCTTTTCCCACTTGGGCTGGTGCCCAGAAGAGCCAGGGATTAGGTTGCTCTTAATCTTTGCCAATTTGCTAAAGAGAACCAGGTATAAATCTCCTTGAGGTCCTAATCTGCATGTCTCTGATTGCTATTGAGCTTGGACGTCTTTTCATATGTTTATTGGCCACTTATGTAAATATGTCGGGTACATTTATGAAGCCATTTAGAAGGCAGGCCGCCTCCTGCAGCCAGAGGCCTGGGCACAGGGACAGGGAAGGAAAACGAGGTTCAGCCCTGGACTGCCTGGCAAAAGGGCGAGTTTCTGGGTCCCAGGGGCCCTCCATTACACTCCTGTCATCCGTCTGCTGCCCCCTCTGTGCTCTCTGAACCACTCCCCCTAGTGGACATGGTCCTCAGGATGAGGGAGGACAGTGTGGCAAGGCCATCTCCAGGAAACGGACACTTCAACAGGCAACTCTGCTCCAGGCCAGAGAATTCAAGTTGGAAGTGGGAGTCCAGCTCAGGAACTTTAAAACAAAAACACATTTAAAACAAAACCCACAATCAGCAAATATGGCGGCAACTTGGCCAACACTTCCAAATACACTTCCACCTCAACTCCACTCGAGGGCACCTCTGGTGGTGGAAAGTGGGCTGGTGGCCCACCCAGGACTCCTGCAAGCTGTGGTGTTGGGTGAGTGGACCGACAGTAAGGGAATGACTTCTGGGCACCCTGCCCAAGGCCATCACTTACTGCCCCTGCCCCGTCCAGAAGTGGTCCTGACCACAGGACCACGCCTGTCCGCCTCCAGACACAAAAGGACTGCCAGCCCTATTTTCTTGCCTTCCCCAAAGCTTCCCCCAGACTGACCCCATCCTAAGTCACCTCCAAGGACAACTGGGCCAAAGGCAGCCGTCCACACTTGGTTCCTGCTCTTCACCTTTCCTCTTCCAACAAGTTAAATCACTCCAGTTTTACACAATTATTTTTTGATTAGTCACGCCGAGCCCATTAAATGGAAGATCGACTTTTTCATAAAACATGTAGAAAAATCTTGGATGATTAATTTCAAAATTAAAAAATTAATAATTCTGGTGATGAAATGCATCGTCTGTTCATAAGACTCATCAAGTGTCAGGGGACAGAGAGTTTTTGACAGAGGGGCTCAGAGCACCCGCCCGTTCTCAGGAACTAGCCACCTGCTAAGCCCTCGGGCCCCAGAGGAGGAACTTTTGGAGATCCCTGCACAGCAGAAACTTGCAGATTCCCTACAAGTCAGTCCCTCCTGGCCCCACTCCTGGCCCCAGGAAGTATTTCCTAGGGTCAAGAACACAAGCAGCACCTGGCAAGACCCTCCCAGCTTAGACCAAAGTGAGGCCAAAGTCATGTGTTCAGAAGAAGCAAGGGGGCCTCACCCAAAGCCCAGATCCCTGGCCAGCCAGAGGTTCCCACTCCCCCTGCTGGGGCCACCAGGGTCCACGGGGGTCTGCCACCAGTGACTGCTGGGGCAGATGGCACCGCTGAGCTCACTGCAAAGTCCCCTGGTGGGAAAACTCCCAGGAGACAGAATTGACCAAGCGCCTGGAGAAGAGGAGGTGACAGCTCATCTTCCGGCCTCCTCCAGGGGATGGCGTCTCCACTGCCCAGCGTAGGCCAGAAAGAGCCTCTTGTCCATGTGGAGTGTCCCCACATCACCAAATGTGCCCTCGTTATGAGGTGGATGTCCTGATCTTCAGAAATGCACACGGATGAATATGACGGAAAGAACTTAATGACAGCTGACCCTCAGGTGGTTCAAGAAAGAGAGAGGGAGAGAGAGAGGGGAAAAGGAAGAGGGGGAGAGGAGGAGCAGGAGGAGGGAGAAGAGCAGGGAGAGGAGGAGCAGGAGGAGGGAGAAGAGGAGGAGCAGGAGGAGGAGCAGGAAGAGGGAGACGAGGAGGGGGAGAGGAGGAGCAGGAGGAGGGAAAGGAAGAGGAGCAGGAGGAGGAGCAGGAGGAGGGGGAAGAGGAGGGAGAGGAAGAGGAGCAGGAGGAGGAGCAGGAGGAGGGAGAAGAGGAGGGAGAGGAGAAGGTGGAGGAGGAGCAGGAAGAGGGAGAGGAGGAGGGGGAGAGGAGGAGCAGGAGGAGGGAGAGGAGGAGGGGGAGAGGAGGAGCAGGAGGATGGAGAGGAGGAGGGGGAGGAGGAGGAGCAGGAGGAGGGAGAGAAGGAGGAGGAAGAGCAGGGGGAGGAGCAGGAAGATAGAGAGGAGAAGCAGGAGGAGGGAGAGGATGAGGAGCAGGAGGAGGGAGAGAAGGAGGAGGAAGAGCAGGAGGAGGAGCAGGAAGATAGAGAGGAGAAGCAGGAGGAGGGAGAGGATGAGGAGCAGGAGGAGGAGCAGGAGGAGGGAGAGGATGAGGAGCAGGAGGAGGAGCAGGAGGACAGAAGAGGAGGAGGCAGCACTGCAGCCATGCTAGGCCCCCTGGCCTGGGCGAGGGCCGCGCTGGGTCGTGACAGTGTCTGCAGATCTTCTGCACACTGGAACTGATCTACGACAGAGTCCACCATGGACCTGGCTGTGCATGTGTGAGTGGCGTGGCTTGTGTGGGGTGCTCACTCTCCCCGTGACTGGACTCTGCGGCCCCTGGGGCCAGCTGCCCCTGGAGATTTGCAGAGCATGGGGTGCAAGGCTGAGAGTCTCCTGATCTCTGAACCTTCACCCTGCAACTGAAGACTTCCCTCCTGGGTGGGCGACCTGAGGCCCTGGGTTGACACCTGCAGCTCTCTGCCTGACCCTCTTGAACTCAGTTGTGTTCCCCAGATTTACAGGTAGCAGCTCTGGCCCTTGGGGTGACTAAGAAGATGGGGCCTGTAGGAAGTTCAGGTACAACATGGGCCAGGGTGGCCTGATCTGATAGGACGGTGGCCTAGCAGAGGAGACCCCAGAGGGGCTCTCTTTCTCTACCAGGTGGAGTGACTGCCTTCAAGAGGCCCAGAGGCCCTGGGCCAGAGCTGCCCTCCTGTGGGAGGATGGACCAGGATGGAGCCCTGAGCCTGGGGGTGTCCTTAGGCTTTTCTCTTCTCACCCTGCACCAGAGCCCCTACCCTGGGGCCACTGTGGTTTAATGTGTCCCCCCCAAAAGGGTTAGAAACACTCCGCAGTGTACAGTGTGGCCCTGCAGAGGTCTCTCTCCCTCTCTGCCCCTCCCTCCCTCTCTCCCTCTCCCTCCCTCTCCCTCCCTCTCTCCCTCCCTCCCTCCCTCTCTCCCTCTCTCACCCTCCCTCCCTCCCTCTCTCACCCTCCCTCCCTCTCCTCTCTCTCTCTTCCTCTCCTTCTTCCTCCCTCCCTCACCCTCCCTCCCTCTCTCTCCCTCCCCTCTCTCTTCCTCTCCTTCTCCCTCCCTCTCCCTCCCTCCCTCCCTCCCTCCCTCCCTCTCTCCCTCTCTCACCCTCCCTCCCTCCCTCTCTCACCCTCCCTCCCTCTCCTTTCTCTCTCTTCCTCTCCTTCTTCCTCCCTCCCTCACCCTCCCTCCCTCTCTCTCCCTCCTCCTGCTCCTCCTCTCCTTCTCCCTCCCTCCCTCCTTCTCTCACCCTCCCTCCTTCCCTCCCTCTCTCTCCCTCCCTCACCCTCCCTCCCTCTCTCTTCCTCTCCTTCTCCCTCCCTCCCTCTCCCTCCCTCTTTCTCCCTTCCTCTCTCTCTCTGCCTCTGGCTCCCTGTCCTTCTCTCCCGCTCTTTACTCTCAACCTTCCACCATGGAATGAGGCAGCAAGGTGACCCTGGCCAGATGCAAGTGGTAGATCTTAGAAGTCCCAGCTGATGAATTTCTTTGCTATGACCTGTGGGTCTTGGTGACTTGTTGAAGTGGCACAGAATGGACTAACAGACTAAGGCAGGGGCCGAGGATCCCCTGGAGGATTCTAAAGAATCAGGTGTCACGGGGTGGGGTGGGGTGGGCCGAGGCAGGCTCGCCCCAGACCTCCTTACCCTGGCGGGCTGCCACTCTTCCCCTGGCCACTGTCATTCTCCTGACCCCACGGCTCATGAAGCCACTCCCCGGGTGGCCCTCAGGAAGCTCAGCTCTGTGCCAGCCAGCCTGAGAGAGCTGGCCACCTTCCGCAGACCTGCTCTGCCAGCCACTGCCTACGCCCCAGCAGGTCAGGGCTGCCCGGAGCCTCTGCCCCGCGGGAGCCTGGCCGGTCTGCCTTGCCCATCCCCCTGCCATGGCCCGCCCCAGCCCTGGTTCCCGTCCCTCTCCACGGGGCACTCCCTGTGTCCGGGGGGCCATGCAGCCATCTCATGGAGTCACTTCTGGGGGACACAATCAGGCAAGGGTGGTCTTCAGAGAGGGCAGGAAGCCCTGAGGCGAGGGCTCAAGATCAAGCCCAGCTGGAGAACAGGGGGTGAGCATGTGGAAGGGTGGCCTGGGCAGGTGGAGGGCCAGCAGCCTGGAAGAGGACAGTTGTCACCCTTAAAAGGCAGCTGAGGGTCCTTACCCCAAGCTTCTCGCCCCGGGTTAGGTCTCCTGCAGACTGACCACTACCTCAGCAAAACCGTTCTCCTGCGTCCCCTGCTGAGGGGTGAAGCCACTCTTGGGGTTGAGGACGCTGAAGCTCCATGCTGCGTGGCTGCTCTGGGCAGAACCCATGGGGGCAGCCCCACCATTTCCTGGTCGTTCTCAGCCTCCTGGGCTCCACCAGCCCTGGCCCTGCCTCTTGGCAGTTTGTTCAGGGTCCACCTGGAGTGGGCTGCCCCTGAGGGCACCATCTCCCCTGCCCCTCTACAGCCCAGCAGTGTCTTGTAGGTGACGCATCTTCAGGAGGCCATCCAGGTCCGGACTGCTGGAGTCCACCTAGTCCAGGCCACTGGGTGACCACAACACCGCAGCCCCAGTGCTGAGCCTTCCTCAGGAACCCCAGCTTCTGTCTTTGATGACAGATGTGAGCCAAGTGGTGCACCCCGGGCAATGGATGTGGCCCCTCGTTAGCCCGGAGACCTCAGGCACATCCTGAGCTCTAGGAGGACTTCTCCTCCGGGAATCGTGCTGTGCACACCACTCTCAGCTGGGTGACAAGACACACAGCATGTCCACATCATCTGTTTATGCAGGAGGAGGAGACCTGGCCTCCCTCCAGCCCAGAGCCAGTCTGCTCACGCCATCATCAGGAGAACCCGGGAGCTGGCAGTTGGTGGCAGGGGAGGGAAGCGCTTGCCTCCGTCATCCTAGTGGCCTCTGGTGGCCTCTCCTGGAGTGGTGGGCTGCCACCCCCATGATGGCTGGTGCACATCTTGGCTTCCACATTTGGGTCCTCACGGCCGGGTCTCTGTGAACAACCTCTTAAGCTGACCTGGGGATCGAGGGAAACTGAAGTGCTCCGGACGCGGGTTCCTGGCCCCCAGACGGCTCTCACTGGCCCTGGACGAAGGGAGGAGGGGTGAGAGAAGCAGGACGCTTCCTGCCCTCTCCCAGTGTCAGGTTCCCTGTGCTCCTGGGGAAGGGCTTAGAGAAGGGTGCTCAGCCACCAGGGTGCTAGAGTCTGCTTCAGGACCAAGGACAGGGCCAGGCCAGCATGGGGCGAGGACGGCATTTGGACCTTCAAGGAGCAAGAGGAGCTCTCTGCAAACTGCAGTTAGGGCCTGTCTCTGAGGCCTGGAGAAGCTGGAGGTGTGTGGCTAGTGCCCAGGCGAGCGGGGCTGGCTGCTTATGGCCGTGAGCTGGTCTGGCTAATCACTGACGAGCACGGGAGGGGCAGTCTTCCAGAATAAAAGTGCAAGGTACGGCTTTTCTGTAATTGCAAGTTGGCAGGCCTTACCTCCTGCGCAGAGCCAAAGGTGAGCCGTTTGTAGGACGCTCGCCTGGTGGACGGGCAAGTGCGGGGCCCGCCCTGCAGGGCGCTAGGAGGAGGATTCCTCTTCTCTGCCACCCGCCTCTGTGTTCATTTAACAACCTAAATGGTGACTGTAAATTAGCTGTGCTTAACAGCTTCAGAGCCCTGATGGGAGGGCCTGACCGGCAGCCTGCCATGGGGTGGGCAGAGGGAGGTGAGGGTGCCCACAGGCCTGGGAGAGCAGCATGACCCCAAGTGTGGGCCAGGGGGGAGGACAGGAGGCCGAGCCGGACACTCCACTGCAGAGCAAGACCCACAGGGCGAGGCGCTCATGGACTCCGTCCATCTGGGGAGGTGGTGGCCCTCGAGGGTCCCTGCTGAAGGTGGTGACAGGAGCACAGCCAGGGTGGGCCAGCGGGCCTCCTGCACCGGTGAATATGAGAGGGGGTCGACAGAAGGCGAGGAGAGCGCCGTGGGGTGGGGTGCTCATTCCCATTGTCCACCAGGTCGGGTGGGAGCCGTGGGAGGGCAACTCTGCTGCGGAGACAGGGCATCCTCCAGGTGGGGTGCAGCTCGGCAGATGGGGAGCCTGGGGCGGGAGCCGTGGCTGCAGTCTCCTTCCTGGAGGTGGCCTCTGGGCTGGGACAGACACTTCCCCACTGAGGCTGTGTCGGGGCCAGAACGTCCTCTGCCAGGAGCAACATCCTCCAGCAGCGCCTGAACCAGCGTGAGGCGGGGCCCGGCCCTGGCCCAGGGAAGAGGGCTGTGGGGGGGCAGTGGTCACCAGCTCTGCCCGGGATGCGCCTAGTCCTGTCCGTCCCTCCAGGGAGAAGGGCACTGAGGCCCACCTGGGCTGGGTCTCGTGGTGCAGGAGGATGTCTGCCTCAGACCCTGGACATCCGTGGACTGCGGCATCTCGCAAGTTCCTTCAGCTGGCAAGAGGCCCCAGGCACAACTGACCCAGTGAGGTCCTAAGGGTGCAGCAGTGAGCGTTCTTTCCTCAGGTGGGCGGGCGCAGGCAGCACCTCCAGACCGACGCAGGGGCTTGGGCGGGGTGCCAAGGGATCAGGGAGTGGTGGGGGGAAGCTGAGCAGGAAGCGCTAGAATGGGTCAGTGGGGCCAGGGGGCTGGCCGCGGGGCTCAAGCAGGCTCTACCTGGATCCTGAAAAGGGTGAGCAGGGCAGGAGCCAGCCCCTCTGTCATTGTGCACCTAGCAGAGGGAGGCTGGCGAGGAGTGGGGCTACTCCTACTGCTACTCCAAGGAGAGAAGGGGAAGAGCCCACTGCAAGTGGCCTTGGGAGAGCTGATGGAATTCATGCTGGGAGGAGGGCGGAGGTCAAGAGTGAGCCAGGGGGAGCTGCACTGTGTCCCGAGTGGGGAGCAGGAGGAAGCCCGGGGCAGAAGCTGAGGGCTTCGCCTCTCATTGCCTTTGAGCCACAGGAGCTGGTGAGGAGAGTCTGCAGCTCAAGGACTGACCTCAGTGGACTCCCCGTCTTCCAGAGAGGAGACGGAGGCACTGGTGGGAGAAGGACCTGCCCAGAGCAGCTCCGCCAGGCGGTGACCAGCTCCCGTGACTGTGCAGTGACTGCCAAGACGCACTCGGGCCCTCTGTAGACACAGCCACGTCCTCACTCCTCCTGAGCACCCCGGAGCTGGCTGACTCCCTCGGTTCCATTTCCTGGACCTCAGCGAGGTCAGCCACGTGCCGTGATCCCAGCTCCCGAGCAGCAGAGGCAGGACCTGAGTCCTGAGTCCAGGCTCACTCCCGCCCTCCTGCTGGGCGTCCTGGCGCTCCTCCAAGGACAGGAGCCTGTGAGCCTCCGGATGACCCACACAACAAGTGTCCGGGAGATGGGCTACTCATGTTGATCCTGATCATCCACCTGTCTGTCCCACAGGGGACAGCGACCTGGGCACCAGGGCTTCCACAAGTGGCCGACACTCCCCACACCTCCATGCCCCAGAGGGAGGTCCTGGGCTGCAGCCATGCTGAGCACAACTGGCCTGGGGAGGGGCGGGCACATGCACACGCACACACTCAGCACACCAGGCCCACACTGTTCACACGTGTTGCCTTCGAGGCCAGGTGGGGGTAGGGTACGGCTTCATGTCCCTTCACGACGGTGATTCTGGTCCTGACCAAATGCTCAGTGTGTCAGGCTGGTGAGGACGTGGCCTCTAGTGCAGGGCCAGCAGGGCCCCGCCTCATGGGGTGCCAGGATGGTGTGGGTGGGGGTGTGGGAGCTCCTGGAGCGGGTATGGCCATGGCGTCCATGGTGGTCACCCAGAGGTGCCCTGTCCTGTGCTCCTGCTTCTTTGGGTCTGCAGCGTCCTGCTGCTTCAGGCCCCACTGGTCATGGGACAGGCCAAGGGTTCCAGGTGCCCTGCTCTGCAGAGCAGGGGGTCTTGCCTCCAGGACCCCTGTGTGTGACCCTGTCCCCTTCCTCCCGGGGTCTCCACCTGGCCAGTATATCAGTGCTCAGCATTCTCTCCTCTCCACAGAGGCTGGGCAGCTTCAGCTTCCAGCCGCCACCGGACCTCCCAGAGGAGATAGAGTGGGCTCTGCCAGAGGGACAGGGACCAGGGCCAGAGGTTAACGATGTTAGTCCTCCTGCCCCTCTCCTTCTTTCTTCCCTTTGTTTCTTCCATTCTCCCCCCTTTCTCTCTCATCCTGCCCTCTACTCATGTTTATCCTAATCATCCACCTGTCCACCCACCTATCCACCTATCCATCTGCCTGTCACCCACCATCCACCCACCTGTCCACCCACCTGTCCACCCACCCGCCCATCCACCCATCCATCCTCCTGTCCACCCATCCATCCATCCACCCAAGCTGCACCACCCTGGCTGAATTGCAAATTCATTATGCAAATCCAATGTGCCCACTGATGCCTGACCCCAGGTGAACTTGTGGGTGAAAAGTGAGCTTGTTTGGGATCCACCCTGAGGATATGACAGCTGCCTGCCCAGCTCTCTCCATGGTCACAGCCAGCCTCCTATCCCTGCTGGTCTTCCCCGTGACAATGGTGAGCAGCTGGCTCCCGCCACCTGCTGTCCTTCTACATAGCTGGCCCATCATGACACACATCTAGCAGAAGCAGGATGGTAAACTGCCCCCTCACAGGAATCAGCCTTGCCGACCCTACAGCCCCTTCACCTTGGTCCCACAGACTATTTCCAAAGCTGCTCAGGTCAGCAACCCTCCCCAGCCCGCCCACTGCTGTGACTCCTCCACATGATGGTGGCAGCTTCTCTCATCACAGTCTGCATCTTATCCTGAAATCCCCTTGTCTCTTAGATGGTTTATTAAAATGTTGCATCTGTGTCTTCAACATACTGATTTCAATTTCTCGGCTGCATGCCCTGAAGTGGGGTTGCTGCATCTGAGTACAGTTCTGGGTTGGGAGCTTGAGAAACCTCACATTGCTTTCCACAGGGGCTGCACATACACAGTCCTGTCCCCAGTGTGCACTCTTGACACTGCCACCAGCACCGGCTGAGTTTTACCTTTTAGATGAGAGTGGTTCTGACAAATGTGAGGGGCTAGCTACTTGTGGTCTTAACTCACGTTTCCCTAACGCTTAGAAGTAACAACATCCCTTTTCATGATCCATATGCATATGCACACGTTGGCGACCTGCATGTCTTCTTTTAAGGAAGATCTGTTCAGGTCTTTTGCCCATTTTTAATCATGTTATTTGATTTCCTGATGGTGAGCTGCGTTCCTCACATATTTTGGATATAAACCCCTTACCAGATGCGAGCTTTGTGAACACTCTCTCCCACGCCACAGGCTGCTTCCTCTCTGGTATTCCTTTGGCTGTGCAGAAGCTTTTTATTGGATGTGATCCCATTTGTCTGTTTCTGTTGTTGATCTTCCATAACATCATTCACAATATCAAGCTATGGAACCCACTTAGGTGCCGTCACTGGGTGAATGGATAAGGAGAATGTGGGGTGCCCCTCCCCCATGGAACACCATCAAACCTTAGAAAGAGGAGACTTTAGTCATTGTGACAACATGGCTGGACATGGAGGACATTGTGCTGGCGGGCCATTTAGAGTCAGGCATGGAAAGACAAGCCCCACACGTTCTCACAACCCCGTGGACTCCGAGCCAGCCAGATCATGTAGGCAGAGTGCAGAGTGGGTCACAGAGGCTAGGGACAATGGGTGACGGGGGTCAAAGGGTACAATGTCTCAGGCAGGAGGAATAAATGGTGTCTGAGGTCAGATCATTCATTCATTCCACCGTGTTGCAGCACCACTTCGTACACCACAAATATAGATGAAAATCTGCCAATATTCAATGAAATGAAGCATTTTAAACTATGTCCATTAAGGTCACTGTGCTGTGAGGTGACGTGGGTGTCAGCCAGGGCACGTGCCTGGTGTCCACGTCACAATGTGGTGCAGAAGAGCTTCCCTGTCCTGGGGAACCTCTGCTGAGCCCTCTGGACCCCGCTGATCCCTGGTGAACACTCATGTCCTTATGGCTACAGCTGTGCCTTTTCTAGAATGTTCACAGTCTGAATCAGCGTGGTCCTTCTCAGAGGGTCTTCTACTCCAAGTGTGCACCCGGGGCAGGGCTTGTGTCCTTCTTGGCTGGACAACCTGTGGCTGCCACTGGTGTCTATTCCACCGTGTGGGCGTACTGTGACTTCTTTCTCTCAATGTCACCTCTGGATGACATTTTGTCTGTTTCCGGTTTGGGGAGGTTAAGGATAAAGTTGTTATCAATATGTGCATGTGAGCTCTGTGCAGAGGCACGTCTTCACAATCCGTGTAAACCTGGGGGAGGGGGATGGTGGGATGCGAGGGACCCTTCAGCTTTGCATGGAGCTGGCCACCGCCTTGTGCTGGAACCTGCAGGGAGGGAGGGCCCTGCCACCCCTAGCCGTGGCCTCTCACCACGCCCCTGCGGCCCCCTCACCAGAGCGCTCGCCCCGCCCCGCCAGGCCTGCCACGCCCCTCGCCACGCCACGCCACGCCCCTCGCCACGCCCTCGCCACGCCCCACATCACGCCCCTCGCCACGCCCCTCGCCACGCCCACGCCACGCCCCTCGCCACGCCCTGCGGGTGTTGGGAAGTCAGCCCCTCTTGGGCTGCTGGCGCCAGCGTGCTGTAGTTTCAGTTTCCACTCCCTGGTGACAAATGCGGCCGAGTGTCTTCCACTTGCCCAGCGGCCATCGCGTGCCCTGTGGTGAGGCAGGGTCTCTTGAGTCCCTCTCTCACTTCCTCACTGGGTCCCTCCCTCCCGCTGACTGTGGAGACCTTCGTGTTGGCTGCGGGGGCTTGTCGGGTCACGGTCCTCCATTGTCTTGCGGAGCGGAAGTTCTGATGTGGACACAGCGGGAGTTTCTTCAGCGTTGGACCTAAAATCTCAACACCAGGCACAAGTGGACTAGATTTTCTCGCAGGTTTTCTTCTCCAAGTTTCGCAGTTTTTCTTTCAGTGTTTGGGGTCTGCTCCAAGAGTGTGGCAGATGAGTTGGACGGAGCTTGTGAGCGGCAGGCAGGGCCCGTCTCTGTCTCTGGAGAAGTTGGGTGGAGGATCACTTTGGCACCCTTTCCCGGGGAAGCCTGACGTTCGGGTGGAATTGTGTTTTCCGTTATAGAGGGAATCTTCTCTTGAAGTCATCCAAGATAATTTTGATTTTCTGTCTCTTAATGTGTAATTTGGTAAACTGTTTTTCAAGACTGTCTTCCATGTCATCTAGATTATTAAGATCATTGTCGTGACATTCTTATAGTATCATCTTATGGCTTTTAATGTAATTAGCAAAGTCTCCTGGAGCCTGGTGCAGAGGGCTGAGCTCTCCTTATTTCAGGGAAGGGGCAGGGAGGGTCAATAGCAGAAGTCCCAGCCGTGCCCACCTGGAGCCACACCTGGCCCTGCAGTGAGGATGGTGGTTTCCCTTCTCTTACTGCCCAGAGGGGGCAGCTTGAGGGGCAAAGACTGGCTCCTCCTGGGTGTATCTGGAGGACTTGGGCAAGCTGGGGAGATGGCTGGCCCGGGCCCTTCCTCGAGTCCTCAGCGTCCTCCACTGAGGCCCTCTGTGAGTTCTCCCTGGACGGCAAGTTGACCCAAGGACACGTCTTTCCAGCAAGGGGTGCACAGCTCTTCAGCACCATCCTTGTGTGGCAGAGCTCATCTGAGTTCATTCCTGGGGAGCACCTGGTCTCTGGGTGACACAGCAGCACCAGAGAGGGTCTCTGCACGGGCAGGGGGCGGGAGAATGGCCAGAGCACCGTGCTGGCCACCTGCATCCACTCTGCTCCTGGCTGTCAGCACAAACCACCTGTCCTGCCAAGGTGCCCCAGTGGCATGGAATCTCCAGGTCCGGTGGCCGGGCCCCTGGGTGGAGCGGTGGCTGGTGGGGAGTGTGGAGTCTGAGAGTGTGCAGTGTCAGTGTGTCTTATAAGTTTTCTCTATTTTGATTAACTGTTTCATCTGTTTGGTTCTGTTTTGTCTTTTATTTATTATGCTTTCCTCTGTTTCACCTGACATCGGTATCCACTATCGTTTGTCCATCTAGCCTCTACCTATCTGCTTTACTGTCTGTCATCTATTTTAGCAGATGGCTTGTGTTATCCTGGCCCTGGTTCCTGAGCTCTGGAGCTGCTGGGGCTGCTGGAACAAGAGCAAACTGGACAGTGAGAGTCCAGGAGCAGGGAGCAGCTGCCCTCCTGGGTGTTGGTGACCATGGCCCTGGACAGTCTCCACATTCTGACCTGGAGCGGTCAGGTAGGAGTGTAGAGAACTCCTGGAGAACAGTCCTGCAAAGACGGCATCTGACATGACAAGGTGACCCTCCCACTGAGCTGCATACCTGGGCCCCTCTACCATCTGCAGAGAAGTTTGGTCCATTGGTGTCCTGTGCCTGCCATGAAAAGGAGCCACAGACCAGGCAAGTTGCCAAAGGCTCTTACGCTCTCGTGTTCTGGAGGTCCCAAGTCTGAGGTTGGGTGCTGGCAGGCTGGTTCCTTCTGAGGTTGCGAGGGTGGGTCTGCCCAGCTCCGGGCTTGCTTCTGGGATTTGCTGGAGATCTCTGGTGTCTCTGGCTTGTGGAAGCACTGCCCTGAGTCTACCCTCGTCTGCACATGGAGTCCTCCCTACATTTCCCGTTATAGGAGCACCAGTCTGTTGATCAGGGTCCAGTCCCACCCCATGACCTTCACTGATTACATCTACAACAACTGTGCTTCCAAATAAAGCCACACCCTGGGGTTCTGGGGTTTGGGACCTCAATGTGCGGATTGGAGGAGGGGTGCGATTCAACCCAGGACATTTGAAATCGGAGTGGAACACTCAGAAGGAGGCATCGAGTCCCAGGGGCACATGAAGGACACTTCTTGCTGCTGGGGAGCCCTGGGGGTGCAGAGGAGGCCCCAGCGGCCCGGCTGCTCCCACATAGCTCAGGCCAGCTGGGGAGGCACCTTCCTCAGGCGGGAGGTGAGTGTGTCTGTGCAGAGGTGACCTGGGCGGGGAGAAGGCCAGCTGACCTGCAGAAAGAACAGACCATGTCTGGCAGAGGGTGGGGGGAAGGAGCCTGAGCTTCCCTGGTGGGCAGGATGGGGAGGGCCACCCCACTTCTCCCCCTCCCCCTGTGCTGTCTGGGGAGCGGATGAAACCCAGCTGTGAGGGGCACTCGCTGTGGCTCTCGTGGGCATGAGAGACTATTAAGTCCAATATTAATGGAATGAACGCACTGAAGTATGTTATGCAAAGAGCCGCTAATCTGTTATTGTTGCCTCAGACGCGCTCCATGAAGTAGGGCAAATGTTTATTTTTCTCTTCAGGAACTACGGTCATACATTAAGCAGTTCTGGAGGACAAGTAATTAACTGTGGCCGAGCTGTCTTCTCGGGGACACACGTGTGCACGCATGAGCTCCACAGCCCTTCCTCACTTAGATCTGCCCGCTGGCCCCCATCCACCTCTCGGCCCACGTGTTTATCTGTCCTGCAGATGGTGGGAGGTCCATCTGTCCTTCATGCAGGTGGTCATGTGTCCATTGGGAAGGGCAGACAGTGCCGAGCAGAATGCTATGGGGCTGGGTAGGATCCCAGGGGTCCCACGTGCACATTGGTGTCCCTGGGAATCGTGGCTCCTGCGAAATACACCTCATAATCTGAAATGAAACTGAAGGCTGTCCATCACTGCTGTGGCCCCCCTGTGTCCTTTGAACAGTTGGGGAATTGGCAGTGGGTGGCCCGGGGACTGGCCTTTATGTGAATTTGTCTTCAATGGAAGCATGACGTGGGGTCCCACAGCAATGCGGCTGGCTGTTCCCAGTGTGGCCTTGGACCACGGCTGCTCTGCAGAGTCTGGACCAAGGGCCAGGTGTGGTCAGTTACTGGTGCTGTGTAATCACCAAGGTGATCTGGGGACAAAGGCTCTCTCCTTTCAAGGGTCCTGCCAAGTAGAGCCGCAGGCCTTGTGGGGGACTTAGCAGTCCACTCCCCACTTCTGTCCAGGAGAATCTCCGGCAGACATCCTGTGAATCCACACTCACCCCAGACAGCTGGCTGGGCGCTGCAAGTCTCCTAAGAAGACCCCAGCAGCCCTGGGTGGTGGGTCACTGTCCATCTCCCACAGCCTGAGTCTGTGTCCGAGGCCACTTCCCACCCAGAGCTGCCCAGCCACCATCTTGAGGTGGGATCCTGGGCTACTCACATCCCTCGCTCTGAGCTTTGGGTTGGTTGTCAGAAGGTCCAGGACGAGGAGCTGGGCTGGAGGCCACTGGACCAGGCGTGCTGCTCAGCTCCCCAGCATGTCCATGCACAGCTGCAGATCTCATGGGCTTTCTCACTAAAATGGCCATGCCATGCCCGGGTCTCAGTGCCTGAGTGTCCAGAGGCCTTCCCGGGGACCAGCCACCCCTTTCCCTTTGCTGTAAGCAGCATGGCCCTGCTGAGTTTGGCCAGCAGGAGTGTCCTGTGCATATTCTATAGCCTGTGACCATGCTCCAGGCTCTGATCTGGAGCAGAGTTGACATTGAAGTTCAAGAATATGAGGAACTTCGCTGAATTCATTTATCAGTTCTTGGAGTTTTTGGTGGAATTTTAGGATTCTCTAGGTATAAAACCACATCATTGCAAATAGTGCTGATTTGAATTCTCCTTTTCCTGTCCGTATCCCTTTGATTTCTTTCATCTGTCTAATTGCTCTGGCCAGTGTTTCAAGAACTATGTTAAATACAAGTGGTGAGAGAGGGCATCCCTGTCTTGTTCCCCAGTTTTTAGAGGGAATGCCTTCAATTTTTCTCCATTTAGAATGATGTTGGCCTGGGGCTTAGCATAGATAGCTTTTTTGATATTGAGATATTTTCCTGCTATCCCTAGTTTTTCTAGTGTTCTGAACATGAATGGGTGCTGTATTTTGTCAAATGCTTTTTCTGGATCTATTGAGATGATCATATGGTTCTTATCTATAAGTCTGTTGATATGATAAATTACATTTATTGATTTCCATATATTGAACCAAACTTGCACCCCAGGATGAACCCCCACTTGATCATGGCACACTATCTTTTTGATATGTTTTTGTAATAGATTTGCCAGAATTTTATTGAGAATTTTTGCATCTATGTTTATTAGAGATACTGGTCTGAAGTTTTCTTTCTTTGATGTGTCTTTGCCTGGTTTTGGAATCAAGGTGATATTGGCCTCACAGAATGAGTTTGGAATTCCTCCCTCTTTTTCTATTTCACAAAATAATTTGAGGAGTATTGGTGTTAGTTCTTTGTTAAAGGTCTTGTAGAGCTCAGTTCTATATCCATCTGGTCCTGGGCTTCTCTTGGTTGGTAGCTTCTGATGGTGTCTTCTATTTCATCACTTGAAACTTATCTGTTTAAATTGTGTACATCATCCTGATTCAGTTTGGGAAAAAATCATATGATTCTAGAATTTTTTCAATGCCTTTGATATTTTCTATTTTACTCAGGACAAGTTTTCAAAATAATTCCTAATTATCTTCTGATTTTCTGAAGTGTCTGCTGCAGTGTTTCCTTTTTCACCACGTATGTTAGTACTTTGAGTTTTCTCTACCCCTCTCTTCATTAGCATGGCTAAAGGTTCGTCAATTTTATTTATTTTTTTTCAAAGATCCAACTTTCTGTTTTGGGTGGTTCAATTTCATTGAAGGCAGTACTAAGAGGAAAGTTCATTGTTTTGTTTCAATTTCATTGATTTCAGCTCTGATTTTAATTATTTCCTGTCTTCTGTTAATTTTGGTGTTGGTTTGTTTTTCTAGGGCTTTGAGATGTAATGTTAGGTCATTTATTTGTTGACTTTTTCTTCTTTTAAGGAATGGACTTCATGCAATGAACTTTCCTCTTAGTACTGCTTTCAGAGTGTCCCAGACATTTCGATGTGTTGTATCAGGGTTCTCAATTACCTTGAAGAATTTTTTAATCTCCTCCTTGATGTCTTTTGCAACTCATTGTTCGTTCAGTACAATATTAATAAATGAATTCAGCAAAGTAGCAGGATATAAAATCAACACCTATAAATGAAAGGCATTTCTGTACATCAGTGACAAATCCTCGGAAAGGGAAATGAGGAAAACTATCCAATTTACAATAGCCTCAAAATAAATAAATACACAAATAAATAAAATACTTGGGAATCAACCTAACAAAAGAGGTAAAAGACTTCTACAATGGAAATTATAGAACCCTAAAGAAAGAAATTAAAGAAGACCTTAGAAGATGGAAAGATCTGCCTTCTTGTTGGATAGACAGAATTAATATTATCAGAATGACCATACTACCAAAAGCACTATACAGATTTAGTGCAAGTCCAATTAAAATCCCAATGACATTCCTCATAGAAATAGAAAAAGAAATCATGAAATTTATCTAGAAAAATAGAGACCTAGAATAGCCAAAGCAATCCTTAGCAGAAGTGTAAAGCAGGTGGCATCACTACACCAGACCTTAAACTATACTACAGAGCAATAGCAACAAAAACAGCATGGTATTGGCACCAAAATAGACTGGTAGACCAGTGGTACAGAATAGAGGATACAGAGACTAATCCACAAAAACACAGTTATCTTATACTAGACAAAGGCACCAAAAACATACATTGGAGAAAAGATATCCTCTTCAACAAATGGTGCTGGGAAAACTGGAAATCCATATTCAACAGAGTGAAATTAAATCCCTATCTCTCACCATGCACAAAACTCAAGTCAAAGTGGATCAAGAACCGAGGAATTAAACCAGAGACCCTGTGCCTAAAGGAATAAAAAGTATGCCCTAATCTTCATTGGGTCAGATTAGGCCCCAACTTCCTTAATAAGCCTCCTACAGCACAAAGAATTAACATCAAGAATCAATAAATGGAATAGATTCAAACAAAAATGCTTCTTCTCAGCAAAAGAAACAATCAGTGAGGTGAATAAAGAGACTAAATTTTAGGAGCAAATTTTTACCACATGCATATCAGATAGAGCACTAATCTCTAGGATATATAAAGAACTCAAAAACCTTAACACACACACAAACACACACACACACACACACACACACACACACAAACAAACAACCCAATCAATAAATGGGCCACAGAATTGAACAGACACTCAAGATGATATACCATCAATCAATGAATATATGAAAAAATGTTCAATATCTCTAGCAATTAGAGAAATGCAAATCAAAACTACCCTACGATTCTGTCTCACTCCAGTCAGAATGGCAGCTGTTAAGAATAAACAACAATAAGTGTTGGCGAGGATGTGGGGGAAAGGCACACTCATACATTGCTGGTGGGACTGCAAATTGGTGCAGCCAATATGGAAAGCAGTATGGAGATTCCTTGGAAAACTGGGAATGGAACCACCATTTGACCCAGCTATCCCACGCCTCAGTCTATACCCAAAGGACTTAAAAATAGCCTACTACAGGGACACAGCCACATCCATGTTTATAGCAGCACAATTCACAATATCTAACCTGTGGAACCAACCTAGGTGCCCTTCAGTAGATGAATGGATAAAGAAAATGTGGTATATATACACAATGGAATATTACTCAGCATTAAAAGAGGATAAAATCATGGCATTTGCAGGAAAATGGATGGAGCTGGAGAATATAATGCTAAGTTAGCCAATCCTAAAAAACTAAATGCCAAATGTTTTCTCTGATATAAGGAGGATGACTCATAGTGGGGTTGGGAGGGGGAGCATGGGAGGATTAGACGAACTCTAGATAGGCAAAGGTGGGGAGGGAGGGGACAAGGGGAAAAAAGATGGTGGAATGAGATGGACATCACTACCCTAAGTACGTGTACGAAGGAGACACCAATGGTGTGAATATACTTTGTGAACAACCAGAGAGATGAAAAGCTGTGCTCTATATGTGTAATAGGAATTGTAATGCATTCTGCTGTCAACAAATTAGAATTTTGGTGAGAGAATCCACCACGGCAGGTCCCTGAGGTGGAGTCAGCTGAACAGAGACTGCAGGCCGCTGTCTGGTGTTGATGTGAGGGGATGGAGTGGCTCTGAGACGGGGCCTGTCAATCATAAGTGGATCAAGCATGAGATGAAGAACAAGAGCTGATGGAATCTGAGTGTCCTCCCCTTGGCCAGGACACACTGGCCCACCCACTTTGGGGTTGACCTCTGACCCAGACCTATCCTGTCCCACGTGCACCCCTCTGCCTGGCCTCTGTGGCCCCACCCCACCCCACCCATTCGGGAGGACCCTGCCCAGGCAGTTACTCATTCACCTCCTGAATGGGAGGTGCTGTCCATGTGCTGGGGACCAGAGACCCAGGGGGAAAGGTCCCTCTGACATGGGGCTCAGGGCGTCAAGGCAGATGGATTGGGCAGGAGAACCCGTGAGTGACCTGGGTGGCTTCGCAAGCCCAGGAAGAGTGCAGGGTGACTTCCTCTGCATCCGAGCACTAAACGGGAGCCGGAGGAGGGAAAGCTGGGAGGCACCCCTCGTCCAAGGGCCTGAGTGAGCACCAGGTGGTGGTGGCAGGGAAGGTTTCCATGTGGCTGTCACACGGGGTGAGGGACGCAGGCATGCCAGCTCCCTGCAGCTCACACCCATGGGTGGGATTGGAGGCCTGGCGAGGGTAACTCTCTGAATTCACATTATGGATCCCAAACCTGACTTGCTCTCCTGTGCGAGTGGACTGCAGGCTGAGGAAGGCTGCGGGGTCAGGGGGCAGACTTGACATGGGAAGAAGAGGTGGGATTCCAGCCTGTGTTGGCCCCCGGTGTGAGGAAGGCTTGGATGGGGTGAGGAAAGCAGGGTCAGCAGGGCTGGGCAGGGATGGCAGCCACTGTGTGAGCTGGGGAACAGGCGGGAGTCATCTCAGGGTGCTGGAGAACCGGCTCCCTTGTGCCCGTTGCCTGAAGGTTTACTGGCTCTGCAGTTGGGCATTAATGTCAGGGTAGGGGCTTTGCTACAGCAGCCTGCGCCTTTGGGGTCACACACGGGACTCTCAGGGAAGGCAAGGCTGACGTCCAGACCTTTACAGTCTGTGCTGCCTTGGGAAACGTCCCTTCACACCTCGCTAAGGACGTTGGGGAGAGCACTGGATCTTTATTTGGAGTGGTTCTGGGTGATCTTTTCTCCACACTTGCAAGCCATGAACAGAGCCTGTGGCTCTGAGGAGGCCTATGGGGAACATGGGGAGAGGCTGGGAGTTAAGGTTCTGTGTTGGGCTGCCAAGTGAGAGAACAGAGACATCACTGTGCACAGGGAGGTCAGATAACCAGAGAGGGACTGCTGGGGACACTTACCAGAGTCTGTGGTGAGCCCGGTGCAGGGTGTGAGGCTGGGGGGGGGAGGGCAGAGAGCGGCTCTGGGGGTGGGGGAGTCCCGTCAGTGTACAGATCACCCCAGAGGAACTGTGGTGGATAACCCAGGGCCCTGCCTTGGGAATGGTGCGTGGTAGAGGAGGCCATCGAGCGCTGTCCCATGGTGACTGATGAGAGCACGCCCAGGAGCAGAGGGCCTTACCCCAAAGTCCCAGTAGGACATGGAGCATGGAGATTTCCAGAGAATCAGTGGTTCACTTAACTAAGCATCAACTCAAGGACAAAAGGCTTGGCTGGGGCATCAGGGGACAATGGGGAGGTCTAGGGAAGAGGGATGTGGGTGGATTTATAGGCAGGGGCTTCTCTAGAGTGTTAATGCCTACCCGAAAGCACCTACCGATTGAGAGACTCGAATCCAGACAAGCTGATCTAGGCAGTTGGTGACAACAGGCTTCTGCCGCTGGTGCTGGCACAGTGGGCCCTGGATGGAGTTGCCTCCGTAAAGGGAGACAGATGTGCGCTATGCCCCCACCAAAGCCGCCCCTGCTGCGTAAGCCTGAGCAAGGTGGCAGGCTTCAGGGAGACAGGCGCCTTGGTGGCAGGTTTTGTTATGGACCCTTTTCATGCTGAAAGGAGCAGAGATTCTTGACTGGAGCTCACAGCACCCCACTGACGGGTTGCTCTGGTGCCTACAGCACCTCAATAGTCCTTCCAACCAGGTGGACCACATCACACTTCATTGGGACCACCAAAGAGGTCTGACAAGTGGATGCACAGGCTCCCTTGCATGCCATGTTACTGAGAAAGCGCTGGGCAATGGCCCAGACTTTGGAAGGTGCAGAGGGGGACAAGCTCAGAGTCATTCCTGAGAGGACAACGTCATCTCCCTCGTCTGGTACCTGCACAGTCATCCCCTAGTTCAGTGGGAGGTATCATGAAGCCACTGCAGAGGAAACCATGCTCAGTGATCTTAACCATCAGGGCAAAGATGACCACTTCTCTTCAACTTTCAAAAATGTCTTTCATACATTAAAAAACCCACTATTGTTGATTATTTTTTTTAATTTTTGTTATTGGTTATTCAAAACATCACATAGTTCTTCACATATCATATTTCATACATTTAACTCAAGTGGGTTATGAACTCCCATTTTTACCCCATGTACAGATTGCAGAATCACATCAGTTACACATCCACATTTTTACATACTGCCATACTAGTGTATGTTGTGTTCTGCTGCCTTTCCTATCCTCTACTATCCCCCCTCCCCTCCCCTCCCCTCCCATCTTCTCTCTCTACCCCATCTACTGTAATTCATTTCTCCCCCTTGTTTTTTTTTCCCTTTCCCCTCACTTCCTCTTATATGTAATTTTGTATAACAATGAGGGTCTCCTTCCATTTCCATGCAATTTCCCTTCTCTCTCCCTTTCCCTCCCACCTCTCGTCCCTGTTTAATGTTAATCTTCTTCTCTTGCTCTTCCTCCCTGCTCTGTTCTTAGTTGTTCTCCTTATATCAAAGAAGACATTTGGCATTTGTTTTTTAGGGATTGGCTAGCTTCAAGTTGATTATTAATATAAGATAAAATGCTTACTAATAACATTTATTTAGTACCTAGAATTTCAACTGTTAGAAACAATGAGAGCTAAGTTCTACTTCTTTAAAAAATCCTTGTCGAGGTGGCTCCAGCCGCCTTGTCTCCCGCCACTGACCCAGGGCCGTCTGTCCTGGGGGGGCCCCCACACTCCTCCGGAGCCTGGGTCATGGTCCAGCGTTTCATCCTTTGCACTTTCAAGTCCTGAGACGTCTGGAAGCTCCTCCGGGAAGGTTTTCTGGTGTCCCTCCTCTGCATGTCTCCATCTTCCTCTTGGCCACGGTTCTCCGCGGATGTGGCCAGTCCCCCAGGTCCTGTCTCTGGCTGACCTTAGGCCAGCGGCCTCTTCTCTAACTCCAGGGTGCTGGGCTCCAGCTTCCCGCCTCTCTGCCGCACCCGGTCCTGGTTGGCTGCTCCTCCTCTTTCACCCACTTTTGTCAAGTGTTCCCCAGCTGGTCACCTGGACCCCAGCAGGAACCTAGCTTTGCAGAGGGCGCTGTAGGACTGACAGGTGCCTGGGGCCAAATCACAGACTGGCCTTGAAAGAAGCGCCATGATTGGTCCCTGACGATGGCGCCCGTGTTAACTGTGCTGTGATTGGTGGAGGCTGAGGGCGGGGCATGGCGCTTGCACTGAGCACTGTTAACGCCCCCTGCACTCGGAGTCTGAGGGGTGTTTCTGAACTAGAGTGAAGTGGGGACCTCCTTGGGTCCTGAACAGATGACCGCCAGTCCTTCTGTGTCTACACAGAACACACAGCCCTGGGAACCGAGGGTGGGAGTGAGAAGACCCCACTTTGCCTTATGCCCAGCGACTCACTTGGGAGATCTGTGGCTCCCGTTCCACCAACGCGCGCTGTGTGGGCTCGGAGGTCCTGCTTCTCAGAACTTAGGGCACAGCGAATGTGCCAATATACCTTCTCCTGTCACTGCAGGCTCCTTGTTCCCAGTGACCGTGTGCAAGGACAGTCACCTCCGTGGCAGGGTGAGGCCCTGATCCCCAGCAGGCTGGGTGCGTTGGGCAGTGGGCTCAGGAAGAGCACGGTGGTGCTGTCTGGGTCACACTGGGCTGCTGGGCCGGACGCCGTAGGCCAGGTGTCCCCAGCAACAGAGGTTTACTTCTCACACTGTGGAGGCTGGAATCTGTGTCTGGTGAGGGCCCACTTCCTGTCCAGAGGTGGCCTTTCCAGGTGTGTTGGCATCGTGGAAGGGGTGACGGATTTCTCTGCGGTGTCTTTAATAAGGGCACTGATCTCATCCATCAGAGCCCCACCCTCACATCTTAATGAGCACCCAAGGTCCACCTCTTGATGCATCAGGATGTCAACATATGCATTTGGGGACACACCGACGTTCTGTCTCTAGCAGGGGCCCAGGTCTGCCTGGGTGTTTCTAGCTCCCCTCTGATTCCCATGCTCTGGTGTCAGGCGCAGCGACATGGCCTGAGCAAGCGTGGTGGCCAGTACTGGGCATCCTGAGATGACAGCTTGGGTCCTCCCCTAGAGAGACCCATGGAGGGTCTGTCTTCGGACCAGCTGAACTTCCCTGTGAGTTCCCCCCAAATTATCCCAGCCAGGCCCCTCTGAAGCTGCCGAGACCTTCTAACAAGTGCCTGGAAGAGGCTGTGAGGTAGACTGGGCTGGACCTTGGAGCTCTGTCCAGGAGCCCCTCAGAACCAAGGCCCTTCCTTCCCTCAGCGTTTGGGATGCTGGTGGTGAGGTTCTCAGCTGCAGTGCTCCTCAGGAACTGCCCTCAGGGAGGGGGAAGCTGACCCTGGGCCTCTCCCAGGTGCCTCAGGTGGGCAACTCGCCCCGGGTTTCCAGCTCTGGAGCTTGCTGGGGGACGCTGCTCCCCCTGCAGACCCTACGCCACACCCCATAACCTCTTGCAGAGTGCACCTGAGACAGGCAGGCTGATGAAGTCCTGGCTGTCCTGGGAAGCTGGATGCTAAGACACAGGGCGCCTCGTCTCAGGGTGTCTCTACTTTGGAGGCCCCTTTGGGTCCCAAGACCAGGTGGAGATAACAATGGGTTTGTCACGGGTTTTCCTAAAATCCATGTGGTTTTAGAGACTCTTCCCAGAGTGGTCAGGGACCAGCACAGACAGGAGGACAGGGAGGGCACTGCCTTTGCTGATGGGGGAGGGGGATACTGACCATCAGGATAGGGGAGGAACTTCCTCCAGGCCAGGATGCCATGGGCCAGGCATCCACCCAGGTGGACTCCACCCAGTACCTGCTGCTCAGGGGGAGTAGGTCCAGGACCATTTCATCAGCCCCGTCCCGTTAAGTGTCAAGGTCAGTCCAAAAGAGACAGTCCACACAGGTGGAGCACGTGGCCAGGGGAGTGGGAATGGGAAGGAAGTCCTGACAAAGGGACTGAGCTGAGGAGCAGGTAGCTCTGAGGGACAGAGCTGCTAATGTCCCTCCTGAGCAGTCAGAAGGGTGGGCTCTGCCAAGACCAGAGAACAGTGCCCTGGGGAGCTGACATGGACATGCACACCCCCCTGTGTAACCACCATGCCATCGACGGGAATGAGCACCACCCTGAGCCCCAACCCCAGGCTACCCCGTCTCCCAGCCACACTCACCTCCTGCAGACCCACAGACACACAGTGCTCCCACGCACCGGAGGCGGGTCCCAGGAGCACCTGTGGCGGGGTGGGTGGAGGGGCTGGCACCGGGCTGGAAAGGCTGGGCTTCGGCTCTGGTATCCTTCTGATCAGGCCTGTGACCGCTCAGGCCTCTGTTTCTGTCCCTCAGGTTGGACAAGGGCATTGCAGTAACCTCGGTGTTTATCAGCAGGACACTGTGTTCCCCCTCCCTCGGGGGACAGTGGCTATGCACTCACTCTGTGCCTGACACTAGCTATGTTGCAGTGAAGCCACCATTGTTAATGATTTTAAATCCACTTAATTCTGGGAACTGTATTTGTTGGGGTTTCTAAGAGCAGGGCCACAGGCCTGTCCCCACCACTTGAACTCAGGCCACCTGGCTTGCCTGTCCAGGGCTGCCCTATCCTGTACTATGTGGGGTCCTCTGTGCAGTCTGAGGACAGTGTCTGCCCTGAGCAGATGGACTGCAGGGTCCACTCCAGCTTGCCATGGCCTTGGTCATTCTCTGCTGGCCATGGCTCAGCACAGGAAGCATTCACTGCATTCCTCTGCATGGCCTGGCCAGCTCTCTCCGTGAGTCAGCGGCAGCAGCCCTTCTACCCCGCTGACCTTGATGGACCATCCTGAGCTGGCTCACAGGTAAGTTCCTTCTGTGAGGAAGTAAAGGGACTGTACTTCAGTGATGAATCCTGGGGGGCGGGCAGTGGGAGGCTCTCAAGGGAGGCCCCAGGTGGGAAGGCCAGCTTCCCTACCTCGGGGCTGCCTGCATCCAGGCAGGACCTTGGACTGACCCTTGCTGATGTCCTGTGTCTCGTGCCTTCCCTGCTGTATGGCAGTGATGACCCTGCAGGGTGCTGGTGGCCAAGACCCCTGCCGCTGTGAGCACTGGAGAGCAGTGGGCTGCACCAGGCCGAGGCCGTGCTGGTGGGAGTGCTGGGCGGCCCTGCCCCTGGGCTTCCTTCCTTCCTGTGGGGAAAGTAGCCAGGAGAGGGCCAACCAAGAAGGGCAGCCTTTAGAACAGGTCCCTCCAGGGCCTCAGACGGAGACCTCCCTAGAGGGCCCCAGTGCAGGGAAGGGGGCTCACCCAGGTGGAGGGACTTGGAGGAGGACAGCTGGCCAGGGAAAGGAGGTCAGTCCCTTAACCTTGGGGATGACACTGCGAAACCAGACCCATGAGCACCTTGGCTGGCAGGGGTCCAGGCAGCTGCTGGGTCTGCCAGAGCCCGGGCCAGGGCCAGGGGCAGGGTCCAAGGAGGGCCCTTGGTGTGGCCACACTGCTGTAAGGCAGAGCTGCTTTGGGAAAGTTGCCCCTCCTCTGCTCCTCCAGAGGGCTATGCATGGCCACCCCACGTTATGCTGCCACTCAGGCCCAGCCAGGGCTGCTGAGAGAGACGCCCATCTGTCGGTGGCATTAAGGGTCATGTCCTGTGGTGAGCTGTGAGCAGCTCCAGGCCAGGGACGGGCAGCCCAGAGGGGTCCGCATGGGATGCCCTTGGCCAATCCTGACCACAAGGGAGGGGACTGTCCTGCTGTGTTGGTTTGAGTGAAGGGAGGACCCCAGGAGCCACCCAGGGGCACCCAGAGGCTCATGCAGGGTGAAGCACAAGCGCTTCCTTCTTCCAATCCCCCGTCACCTGCAGGAGCCCCAGGTGCATGGCTGACCTCCAGCTCTGGAAGTGAGGGAGGCAGGGGGCTCCAAGGGACAGGTGAGGGGTACCTGGCATGGGGCATGTGCCCCTTCTCCTGCCCTGGGGCGCTGGGTGAGTCGCCCCCTGCTGCCCAGACCTGTGCCTTCTCCTGCCCCTAGACAGCCACAGATGGCTTCCTCTCACCTGCCCCCAGGGAGGGCTGCTTCCCAGGACTCCACATGCCCCTCCCAAGGTGCCTCCCACGGAGAAGCTGAGCTCAGGGATGGAGACCCTCACCCACCTCCTGCAGCCCTGAGCAGTCATTGCCTGGAGGTGCCCATAGTTCTCAGGGGACATGGCCCTTCACACTGTTGACAGCCGAGCATCCTCTTAGCAGCCCAGTAGCTGGACCCAAACGGCCCCACCATGTGCAGGGACCTCCCCAACCCTGTCTTCCCCGGGCTGGATGGCCCGTGGTCTATGGCACACGCCTGTCTGGCCACAGAGGTAACTGTCCCCCAGTGGCTCAGGCAGGCTGGAACAGCCAAGGACAGACAGACCTGGGGAGATGGCAGTGACCCTCCCTAGGAATAAGGAAGTGACCAGCAAGTGGACCACACTGTTTAGAGGCTAATGGACCCAGAACCTTCCTGGAGCACCCTCAGGAGGTCATGGTCACAGCAAGTCAGGGGCCTAGCAGAGTGCTCCTGGCCACAGCACAGCCCCCTCCTAGCTGCCTGGACCAGCCTGCAAAGT
The DNA here is from genome assembly GCF_048772815.1 of Callospermophilus lateralis. Classification (NCBI taxonomy): domain Eukaryota; kingdom Metazoa; phylum Chordata; class Mammalia; order Rodentia; family Sciuridae; genus Callospermophilus; species Callospermophilus lateralis. The sequence goes on from NC_135308.1 coordinate 165,672,215, forward strand.
GACCCCAGCAAGCAGGGCCTGGTGGCCCTCATCTGGGCTACAACAGGACTCTGTGGTCAGGAAGGTCAGCTGTGCCTCCCACGGTGACAGATGGGCACATTAAGGAGGCGGATGGCTGGGCCTGCGGTGCTCTGGGCTTCCTAGGCAGGGCGGGAGGAGCTGGCGTCCTCTCCTGGGCAGAGCCAAGACCAGGGGGAGGGACAGCCTGTGAACCAGGCCCAGGCACTGGGTCCCGTGGGCAGCTCGGGACAGTGGTGGCCAGGGCTGCAGCTCGGGACAGTGGTGGCCAGGGCTGCAGCTCGGGACAGTGGTGTCCAGGGCTGCAGTTGAGGACAGTGGTGGCCAGGGCTGCAGGCCGGGGCTGGCAGAGCAGCAGAGGGGAGCTCTGCGACAGGGCTGGGCACCCAGGTCAGGGGCAGGTCGCGTTTCTGGGGTTCAACTCCACGGCCATTGTGACTCGGCTTCCTCTCACCACTCTCCTGCTGAGTTGTCTCAGAGGTCACTCCAGTACTTAGTCTAGGGCTCGGGAGGGTGGTCATCACATGGTCAGCACACTGGTCATTCTGGCTGCCTGGGAGCCTCCCCAGCAGGTGACCTCACACCTGCCCCCTGAGGCCGTGTGTAGTGAGCCCCTGGAGAAGAGGGCTGGGAGGTGTGGGAGGCCTCGCCTGAATAGGGGGACGCTGGCCTCGGGGAGGACCCTGGTCCTTGGCTCATGTGGATTTCCTGTGACCTCAGCTCCCTGGATTAAATCCCAGTGCCCAGGGTGGGTGTGGACCTCACTGTGAGCTGGCAGGTGTGGACTGTGTCTGAGCCACCAGGGGACAGAGGGACAGTGCTGTCCTTGTCCTCATTGCTGTAAGGTCACCTGTATTGGGCAGTGGTGAAGCTCAGGTGGCGCCAGCCTTTGCCCCGGCATCCTTCCCTCAGGCCCAGCTCACCACTGGTGAGAGGCCTTGTGGGAAAGGGCCAGTCTGAGCTCCAACTCCCAGATGCACATCTTGGGCCCAGCACAGTCTGTGTCCTGCCTGGGTGGGGAGGTGCGGCCAGCAGGAGGGGCCACAGAACTCATGGAGCTTGCCGAGGCTTGGTGGGAGGAGAGCCTGGGCTTTCTTGGGGTGCTCATATCCTCGGCCAGCTCTGTCCAGGTGTGTGATGGCCAAGGTTCTCTCAGGCCCTGGGCTCTTCCATGGTCCAGAGGGGCCTCCGCCCAGGAGCTAGAATTCTTTCCCTCCACCTCAGCGAGGCCCACAGGGCTGGTCAGGACCTGAGGCTGCCCAGCTGCAGACTCCACTCCTGAGTCCAGCTTGCCTGGACCCTCCTACAGAGGCCCGGTTCACTGGTGGCCTCCCACCTGAGCCCACACAGAGCTGTCCACTCAACGTCCTGCCAAGTGGAGAATGAGGAGGATAAGCAGGGTGCTCAGGGTGCTCACAGAGAGGGTGTCCACAGAGGCCTCTGAAGACATTAAGAGATTATCCTCTACTCAAAGAGCCCACTAGCGTCCATCAGTGCTCTCAGCCACAGCCTAGGCGGGCATCAGGGTGGTGCCCTATCAGAGCAGAAAGAGAGGCCCCGGGCTCCCTGAGCCAGCTGTGAGATCCCCGGCTGGTGGTCAGGCCCCACATCCAGGGGAGCAGTGGGACCAGCCTGCCCCCTCTGGGCTTGGTCCTAGGGCCTGCCCTGATTTCCATCTGCTGGGTTCCCGTAATGCCCTCAGCTTTCACCATGGCCCAGTATGGGCCCAGTGTGGCCCAGGGGTCCCCCATTATCTGTCCTTCACCAAGACTGGGCAGGACAGTGTCACCCTGGTGTAAGGGGGACTCCTTGGACTTCCCTAGGAGGCAGCTGGAGCTGAGCAGGACAGGTCTTGTGGGGACATTCGTGAGAAAGGCCAGGGGACCTCCCCAGGAGTCCCTCCAGGAACATGGCAAGTTAGAGGTGGTGTATACGCTTGGGTTGAGGGGAAGACAGGGGAGGCTTGGGGGAGGCTTGTTCGACCACCTGCACGTGGAGGGTGGCAGGGTGGGGGGTGTGTGAAAGTCGGGGCGTCTGCAGAGAGACCCGCAGCTGTGGGGCCCTTGAGGCCTCAGCTTCTGCTGCAGCAAGGTCTGGAAGCACAAGTTCACTCAGTCAGCTGACACCTATGGGGCACCTGTTGGTCCCAGTGATGTCCTGTCCTCAGTGTGGAGAGAAGGTTGTATGAGCTGGTGGTGTGAGGGGGTGCAGGGTGCAGGCCACGGGAGGGCCAGGAGGAGTGGCAGGAGCAGCACAGAGGACGGCTTGGACCAGCAGGCAGCTGGAGCCTCTGTGGTCAGGCAAGCCCAGGCGGGCTGTCTCCAGGGAGCAGAGGGGAAGGGGCTTGGCTAGGGCGAGACCTGCAGGCATCTGGATCCATGGTGGAGTCTGGCAGGAAGGGGGAAGCAGCTGCTTGGTTTGGGGGCTTCAGCTCCAGAGCTTGTTCACTAGGCTCCGGAGGAGAGTGCCTCCGCTGAGCTGACCAGCTGCAGAAGCCATGGAGACTGCAGATGTGGGAGGTGCCACGTCTACACTGTGAGGTTCAGAGGCTCAGGGAAGAGCAGGGGCCTCAGGTCTGGACTGTTGCCTTGGTCACAAACAGCAAATTCTGTCTCCCCTGGGGCTGGGAGGGAGAGGGTGCACGGGAGGGAGAGGGTGCACGGGAGGGAGAGGGTGCACGGGAGGGAGAGGGTGCACGGGAGGGAGAGGGTGCACGGGAGGGAGAGGGTGCACGGGAGGAAGAGGGTGCACGGGAGGGACGTGGCACAGAGCCTTCTGCATTTAGTGGGTGCATGCTCGCTCGTCTTGGCCAGAGGCCTCTCCCCATCTCAGGGCCCAGGGCTGTAGGGACGGCAGGGCTCCATTCCTTCCTGGACTGGAGCAGAGGGAAGCCCTGGCCAGGAAGCCCATGTCACCACCTCCAGCTCAAGTGCTGTGGGGCAGGGACCCCTTCCTCCCCTCCTGCCCAGAAGAGGCCACTCTGGCCGGCAGCATGGTGAGTGCTCCCAGCCAGGGCTCTGGTTTGCCTCCCACAGCTGCTGGGGTTTCTTTTAGTGCTGCTGGTCTCTGTCTTTTCCTTCTGCCTCCAGAGGAATCCTCTCAGGACCGATTATCCCACTTTCCCTCCCGCTGGCCCCAAGCTAACCTGTACAATCATGAAATTTCTCTACATACGTAAAGGGCATAACGAGCGCGTGCCTTTGAAGGAAATGGAATAAGGTAGATGTGTGCACCTGCCACTCGGGTTAAGACGGGACGTCCCCGGTGGAGCAGCCTCCGGGCCCTCCTGGGCCCCTGCGGTGTGGAGGTCTGCAGTGGCTGCCCCCCATCTCTCAGCTGCGTCGCTCCACACACGTCTCAGGTTCCGCCCGGGCTGGGCCCTCTCTTCGGCTTGGGTCCATCATGTCTTCAAGTGTCTCGTCCTGGTTTTGTCTTCTTGATGGCCTGGCCTCTCCGGCTGCCCTGGCTGATGGGTCCACCCTTCCTATTGCTGCCAAGTCTGCCGTCTCTATTTTGGTGCCAAGTTAGTGAGGACATCCACATTTGGAAATTCTCAAGCTTTTGGTCATTTCGGATCCTGGAATTTGAGCCCAGTACCATGTGGCATGTGGTTTTTGAAGATCTTGGAATGGGGACGAATATGTTTATGCAGGAGGGACATAAAAACAGTGACCCCGAAGCAGACCTTGGGAGGTGGGGTCGTTCTTCACACTTCCATCTCCCGCCAGGTGATGGCGCTGCCCTGGCCTCCACCCTGCCAAGCCTTTTCTTGGCCTCACGGCTTTGGTTTTGCACGTGACTCACTCAGGCTCACGAGGTGGTAGGAGCGTGAAGTCACCCAAGGCTGGAACTTATGTGGTTGGGCTCGGCCGGCTGCGGCCCTGCCACTGGCATCAGGAGGACACACCTGGGGGACCCATTGCTTGTTCCCACCTGTGACCCAGAGCAAGGTGGCAGAACCATCCATTGACCCAGATGACCTGCAGGCTGCAGCCAGTAACAGACCACGACGGCCGGCCCCCATGGCCAAACGCGTGACCAGCAGAAGCATTTTTATTGCTGGAAGTGATTACAGGTTCTGGTCATCTGCCACAGAGTGGAAGTGGGCCGTGGGGCTGCCATCTCTCTGTCCCCATTTTCCTGACCACGCCCCCTTGTCAGTCCTCTCTTGATGTCCACATGGTCCCACCTCTAACTATCAGAGACACTTGGGTCGGTATTGCCCACACCTTGCCTCTGCCTGGGGCGTTGCTTTCCTGTGGTGTCAGTTTTGTGTTCCGCTTCCTGAAGTTAGAGGGAAACGTGCAGGAATTCACGCTCACACTCTCCCGTGGTACATGGAGTCACGGCCCTCACTGGTGAGTCCAGGCATGGCCTTTCTCAACCCTGTAGTCATCTGAAATACAGGTTTGAAAATGTCACAAAATTATTTTGCTTCCCTCATCCACCAATATGTAGGAGAGAGGAGTTGGAGCCAGCCACCCCCAGGACACCCCTCTATTTGTGTGGCCACATGAACCTCTTGCCCAGCATAGGGAGAGCCCTCACTGGAGATGTGCGGAGCCATGGCCGTCAGTGCTCTCTTGATGTCCACATCATTCCATCTCAGCAGCTGGGTGGACACTTGAGTCCTCATCTTGGGCCATCCCGGGGCGTTTCACAGCCTTTCTGCTCTGACCCCCTCTGTGCGCCCTCACCTAGAACGGAGCCCTATTCCTATTGTAAGGAAGTGGCCTTTATAGACTCGACAGCTGGGCCTGGGGTGCCCGTGGCTGCTGGGCTCACAGTCCTTCTTGCTGTCCTAAGGCAAGCCATTCAGCCACGCTAGATTTTCTATGCAAATGTGCCACCATCCTGTGTCACTCACACTGAAGGCAGGTGGCCTTTCCTGCAATGCATGCCTAACAGCTCAAAGTCACAGCTCCGCCCAGGAGGGGCCTCACAGGACTGAGCACAGTTCCCAGCCACTCGGCTGTGCAGCAGGTATAATTTCCAGAAGCAGCTTGTTGCCAAAACATTGTTTACACTTGTGTGAAATCAGCCTGACCTATTGGTTGTCACCTCCCTGTCACACAGCTAGGCTCACTTCTCAGCTCCCTTCCAAGTTCCCCTTTGATTTAGATGTGCTTCTTGTTCTGCAGCTCAACACATCAACAGGTGGCCAGACACCAGAGCCCTGCCCTCCAACACTCTCTTCATGTCCCTCCCTGCCCCCCGGGTTATTTTTTATCTTTGCCCCACCTCATTTAGAAAATACAGGCAGATGTGAACATATATTTGTGTCGTCTTTTTTATTTGTACAAAAGACAGAACTTCATGAACACTATCTGAGCCTTGATTTATTACCTCAAAACATGCACAGTGTAGATCACTCTGTGCTACAGACACGACCCTGTTCATCAGCAACTCACTTCCATTCACCCTCTGTAAAGCCAGGTGAGCTGCTCACCCTCTGTATAGGCAAGTGAGCTGACAAACGTTCAGAACTCCTCTCTGAGAAATGTAGTGACTTCCCATCTGTCTGATGCAAAGGACGACTGGGACACATTCAGGAACAGTAATAGCACATGTGGAGCTGTGTGCTGTGACTGCCCTTGGATGGTCCCCACGGGAGGTCCTGAGGACTCCAGCCATGCTCTTGAACTTGTAGCCAACTTGTGGTCACAGGTCAGTGATGAGTTTGCAAAAACAGCTGAGAACACTGCGGATTGTTGCCCAGCATAGGGAGAGCCCCAGGGAGAGCCCCAGGAGAACCCCAGGAGAACCCCAGGAGAACCCCAGGAGAACCCCAGGAGAGCCTCAGGAGAACCCCAGGAGAACCCAGGAGAGCCTCAGGGAGAGCCCCAGGAGAGCCCCAGGAGAGCCCCAGGAGAGCCCCAGGAGAACCCCAGGAGAACCCCAGGAGAGCCTCAGGAGAACCCCAGGAGAACCCCAGGAGAGCCCCAGGAGAGGCCCAGGAGAGGCCCAGGAGAACCCCAGGAGAGCCCCAGGAGAGCCCCAGGAGAACCCCAGGAGAACCCCAGGAGAGCCTCAGGAGAACCCCAGGAGAACCCCAGGAGAACCCCAGGAGAGCCCCAGGAGAGCCCCAGGAGAACCCAGGAGAACCCCAGGAGAGCCTCAGGGAGAGCCCCAGGAGAGCCCCAGGAGAGCCCCAGGAGAACCCAGGAGAACCCCAGGAGAGCCCCAGGAGAGCCCCAGGAGAACCCCAGGAGAGCCCCAGGAGAACCCAGGAGAGCCTCAGGAGAGCCCCAGGAGAACCCCAGGAGAGCCCCAGGAGAACCCAGGAGAGCCTCAGGAGAGCCCCAGGAGAACCCCAGGAGAGCCCCAGAGAGAGCCCCAGGGAGAGCCCCAGGAGAGCCCCAGAGAGGCCCAGGAGAACCCCAGGAGAACCCAGGAGAGCCTCAGGGAGAGCCCCAGGAGAGCCCCAGGAGAGCCCCAGGAGAACCCAGGAGAACCCCAGGAGAGCCCCAGGAGAGCCCCAGGAGAACCCCAGGAGAGCCCCAGGAGAACCCAGGAGAGCCTCAGGAGAGCCCCAGGAGAACCCCAGGAGAGCCCCAGGAGAACCCAGGAGAACCCCAGGAGAACCCAGGAGAACCCCAGGAGAGCCCCAGGAGAGCCCCAGGAGAACCCCAGGAGAACCCAGGAGAACCCCAGGAGAGCCCCAGGAGAGCCCCAGGAGAGCCCCAGGAGAGCCCCAGGAGAACCCAGGAGAACCCCAGGAGAGCCCCAGGAGAACCCCAGGAGAACCCCAGGAGAACCCAGGAGAGCCTCAGGAGAGCCCCAGGAGAACCCCAGGAGAGCCCCAGGAGAACCCCAGGAGAACCCAGGAGAGCCTCAGGGAGAGCCCCAGGAGAGCCCCAGGAGAGCCCCAGGAGAACCCAGGAGAACCCCAGGAGAGCCCCAGGAGAGCCCCAGGAGAACCCCAGGAGAACCCCAGGAGAGCCTCAGGAGAGCCCCAGGAGAACCCCAGGAGAGCCCCAGGAGAACCCAGGAGAACCCCAGGGAGAGCCCCAGGGAGAGCCCCAGGGAGAGCCCCAGGAGAGCCCCAGGAGAGCCCCAGGGGAGCCCCAGGAGAACCCCAGGGAGAGCCCCAGGAGAGCCCCAGGAGAGCCCCAGGAGAGCCCCAGGGGAGCCCCAGGAGAACCCCAGGAGAACCCCAGGAGAACCCCAGGGAGAGCCCCAGGAGAACCCCAGGGAGAGCCCCAGGGAGAGCCCCAGGAGAACCCCAGGGAGAGCCCCAGGAGAGCCCCAGGAGAGCCCCAGGAGAGCCCCAGGGGAGCCCCAGGAGAACCCCAGGAGAACCCCAGGAGAACCCCAGGGAGAGCCCCAGGAGAACCCCAGGGAGAGCCCCAGGAGAGCCCCAGGAGAGCCCCAGGGGAGCCCCAGGAGAACCCCAGGAGAACCCCAGGAGAACCCCAGGGAGAGCCCCAGGAGAACCCCAGGGAGAGCCCCAGGGAGAGCCCCAGGAGAGCCCCAGGAGAGCCCCAGGAGAGCCCCAGGGGAGCCCCAGGAGAACCCCAGGGAGAGCCCCAGGAGAACCCCAGGGAGAGCCCCAGGGAGAGCCCCAGGAGAACCCCAGGGAGAGCCCCAGGGAGAGCCCCAGGAGAGCCCCAGGAGAGCCCCAGGGGAGCCCCAGGAGAACCCCAGGAGAACCCAGGAGAACCCAGGAGAGCCTCAGGAGAACCCAGGAGAACCCCAGGAGAACCCCAGGAGAGCCCCAGGAGAGCCCCAGGAGAACCCAGGAGAGCCTCAGGAGAACCCCAGGAGAACCCCAGGAGAGCCCCAGGAGAACCCAGGAGAGCCCCAGGGAGAGCCCCAGGGAGAACCCCAGGAGAGCCCCAGGGGAGCCCCAGGAGAACCCCAGGAGAACCCAGGAGAGCCCCAGGGAGAAGCCCCAGCATCACTGTGAATAACTGTCACATTGGCAGGGACTTTGGTTGCTGTGTCATTGGCCTCACTATGAGGAGGAGATGACAAGATGTCTGTCAGGGTCTCTCTCTCCTAAAATGCACCTGTTGGGTCTGAGGTGCCGCTGAGCCTCCTGTGCCCACCGGGAACACCAGTGCCCATGCCCCACTGTGTGTGCCGAAGTGTGGAGTAGTTGGTCCTGCAGAGGGCACTGTGCTGGAAGCCTGGTGCCCGCGGGGCCAGTTCAGAGACAGTGGGGCCTTTAAGGGGTGGGGCCCACTGGGAGGTGGTTGGGTGGAGGCACCCGCCTTGGAAGGGATTACTGTGGTCCTGGGGAGACCCTGGTTAGTTCCTGAGGAGCTGAGTTTTTATAGAAGAGCAAGCCTGGCCCCCAAATCCCTCTCTGCTTCTTGTCTCACATGAGATCTCAGCATGTGCTCCCACCATGGAGATGCTTATGGCCATGAGGTCTTCACCAGAGCCAAGACAAGCTGCCACTCTGCTCCTGAATAAACCTCCTTTCTTTACAAAGCATCCAGCCTCAGCTATTTGGTTGTAGCAATAGTGAACAGGACGGTGTTTCACAGTCGAGCTGACCGTTCCTATTGCGGCGTTCAGTCTTCCCCCAGTGAAGTCTGCTGGTAAAGGAAGTGCCACAGGGAACAGGTGTGTGCACACGTCATCTCATGGGTTGCTAGATGTGTCTTTGAATACATCTTTAAAAGTGGACCTGCTGAGTCTTGCTACTTGCCTATATTTAATTGTTTCTGTAGTGTTTTCCTCTGATTTTTTTTGTGTTTTCTAAACTTGCAATTAGAGCACCTGCAAACTGAGACTTATCTTTTCCTTTTCAATTATTAATACTGGAATTCCATTCTCTTGTTTAATTGCTTTGGGTGTTACCACTACTGCAATGTTAAACACTAGTGGAAAGAGGGGGCACTCTCGTCTTGTTTGTGCATTTAGTACAAACACCTCCAGAATTTCTCCACTATGTTAAAATGCTGGCTTTTGGATTGAAGTATTTAATTGTTATCAGGTTAAAATATTTGCTGATTCATACTTTACTGAATATTATTTTAAGTAAGAAATGGATGTTGAACTTTCTCTCGGATTAGGGGAGATGACCATAGGATCTTTTCCCATTAGGTCACGTAACATGATGGATGAATTATATTAATGCTTTTTTAAAATATTGAACAGCCTTTACATTCCTGGAATAAGTCCCAATTGTCATGTTGCATTTAATTTTTGATGTGATTTGTTTTATTTGCAAATTATCCATTCTATTATTAATCATTCTATTGTTAGAAATTTCTGAGTATTAAATGTGACATTTTGCATTAATATTCATGAGTGATATTAATCTATATTTTAATTGTGAATCTTTTCCAGATTTTGGCATGAAAAATACTAAATGGCTTGTTTCACAAATAGAATTTGTAAATCATCTTTCTTTATCTGTGCCCCTAACTGTTTCAAGTGACCATGGGATTCTAGACAGAAAATGACGTCATTTCTTCATAAACTTATCTGGGCTTTTTCACTGGTTTCATGGGGGTAAACTTTACAAATTTAATTTTTTTACATAAAATGGGTCTTTTTAGACCATCGGCATTGATGTTAATTAACCCCCCCCCCCGCCTTTGGTTGATGTTTTTCTTGAAAATTGTCTATTCAATTGGGCCTTACAATTTATTTTCATAGAAATGTGCTATTTTTTTTTTTAAACTTAAAAAACTTCCATGTTGTCAGGTATTTCCTTCTTGGCACATTTGTGCTCTTCTCTTTCAAAAAACCAGGTAGAATATTGGGATCAGTTACCAGTTCCCCAGACACAGGCACAGAGGAGCCTGCTGAGCACCTCTGACAAGTTGTCCCTCAGACAGGCTATCCCTCAAGGACAACACTGTGTTTTACATGGGCAGAAGCCAGCCGGCCGGAGCCTCATCTTTTCAGATTCTTGCCTGCTAATGTAATCATTCTACGGTTTTCCTGCTTTCTTTATGCTTTTTTGTCTTTATGAATTACTTCCTTTTACTTCTTTCCAGGTACTTTATGGCTATTTCCCCGCTTTTTAAATCCAGTATTTAGTTTGTGTTTGTAGAATACTCACTATGAATGTTCCTCAGAGAGCAGAGGTAGCTGAGTCCACAAATCTGGGATTCATTTTTATCTCAACATGGTGTTATTTTGCAAGTTTGTTTCAAATTTTCCATTTTGATTTGTTATGATACAATGAAATAATAATGTAATATGTGCAATATCATCTAGCAATGATATAATACAGTATGTTCATTGTGGCTTAACAATGTGGTCAGGGTTTTTGATGGTATCATGTGTGCTCAATAAGTAGCTCAGTTTAAAATTCGAAGAGTGCTTGGTGAGCCTCTGCTGTTCAGGTCTTCTACCTGTGATTGATGGGTTGGCCAGTCTCTCTCTCATCCTATTAGATGTATTCTGTTATTTTGGCAGTTTCTCTTTATCAAAGAGTCTGTGTTTTGTTGATTGGGCAAAAGTGTTATATTTGGTGACATCTCTGTGTGAGCTGTGTCCTTGAGAACGGGATCTCGAGTGCGTGTGCTCTGCCGACCGCTGTCTCTGCAGAGCCGGGAGCTTCTGTCTGAGATCCCCGTGACAGAGGCCATGGGCCCTTGCTCTTTCTGGTTGTACTTTCTCAGCAGATCTTGCTGCTGTTCGCCTTTTATTGTTGTGAGTCTCTGTTGTGGGCACCCGTGTGCCTGGGGTTGACTTGGGTTTTCTTTGCTAAGCTGGCTTCCCAGGGAGGCTTGAGCTGAGTGTGAGAGTTGACTGGCTTGGTGTCACTCGTCTCGGCACTGCCAATGGGCCTTTGATGGGGTCTGTCATTTTTAAGTGTCTTCCGGTCCTTCTCCTCGGGTGTCCTCACACACAGACGGGCAGCGCTGCCTCCACGCCGGCCCCCGTGGCAGTAGCTGGTGACCTCTTCTTGGGCCCCACCCTTCTTCCACACGGAAGGGATCAGGTCTTTCTCGGCTGGGTCCATTCCTGTGATCCCGTACTATTCCACTTCCCCCATTCTCACGTCCCCTGCAATGAGTCGGTGTCACCATGTCACACTGCCCTCTGCAAACTTGTCCTGTAGTGCTGGTTCCTGTTAAAACCGGCACATGCTGTGCGTGACAGTGTGTGCTGAAGGTTGCCTGGCTTCCTGGAAGTGTGTGCAGACCCTCCTGGTGCAGGTCCCTGGGGCGGACTCCTCACCTGCCCTGCTGTTCGCTGTGGTCTGGGTCCTCCAAGACCGGCGGCTACAGAGCCTTGGGCTGGTCACTGTCCTGTCCTGGTGCGAGGCCTCACTGTGGCGAGGCCCACTGATGCTCTTGTTACGTTTTTCCTCCATGTCAGGGGCTGAACGTGCGCTGGGCTGGCCCATGTCCATGCAGGGCAACACCCGCACATCTTGCCCTTTTATCTCAGAAACTCCCCTGAGCAGATGACGAAGGACGTTTCATCCCACTTCTAAATATCCTTAGTGGTTGCCCGCATTTCCCTGGCAGGCTTCTTTGAAGCCCAGTGCACTCAACACTACTGGGCTGGGCCCTTCTGGAGGACTGTCCCAGGCGCGTTGGCGAGCCCCGAGGAGCACTGGGTTGGTGAGGATGGCGGCCTGTGCGTCCCTGCCCAGGTTTAGGGATGCTGCCCGTGTGCAGCTCGGATCATCTGCCTCGTTCCGTCTGGGCCTCTGCAGGTGCTGGTAAGTCCCTCCTTCTGACCTGTGCTTTCTCCCTCTGAAGCCATCCTGAACCTGTCAGTCTCCATGGCCAGCCCTCAGCTGGCCAGCCCAGGCTGGACTCAACCTTGCAATCTTTCTCCTAAGCCTCCCAAGTCGCTGGGATTACAAGCGTGCACCACCACATTCCCGCTCTTCCCCTTTACCCACCTTGTTCTCTCCCGGGGCTGTGCCTCCCCTGCTGTCCTTCAGCCGTCCGCTGCTCTCAGCTGCACCTGCAGACCCACAGAGCCGGCCATTTCTAATGTGGGACCATAACTGGTGCATTAGCCAGTTTGTGTATCTGTTCTATTTTGGATGGCTTTTCTTTTCTCTGCTCACTTTGAGGTGAGACCTGTGCTCCTGTGTTGTAGAGGAGATGTTCTGTGTGTGGGAGAGGGTGGGCTGGGTCCTTTCTCCAGCCTCTGGACACTCAGGACTTTCTCTCCTCTTCTCCCAAACTGAGACTACTCTTGGTCTGGCCCTCTACGTGCCCGGCACAGCTCAGCCCCTCTCTGCTGTCCGACAGGCTCCTCCTTGGCAATTTGGAGCCTCACCCAGGAGCTGCTGCTCAGGCTGAAAATCTGTCCCGGGAGGTGATCCTGTTGGGGACATTCAGCATCCTTGAGGCCTGGCTGTCCCAGTTCTCCATCCTCTTCCTCTGTTCCCTGAGGCTCTTTGGCCACCTGGACTCGAGGGCCCGGGAGCCCTCTCCAGGGCATGTGCAGTCGTCTCGCCGATCACCTCTGTCTGGTGCTGCTGCTGTCCCAGGGCCTCTCGTGTTCTTAGGAGAGATGGGGTCCCTCTCTGTCCCTCCTCATCCACACATCCATGGACCCCCAGGAGTCCACGTGGTCCTGTGGCCCACCTCTTGCCATCCTGAGATGGCTGGGAACCCGGCTAAGCAGTCCATCAGGATGCAGTCCAGGGGAGCTTGTCAGCAGCTGCCCCAGTTTGTCCTGGCTCTCTGCTGCCAGGACAGAGACGTGGGGGCTCAGGAACCACGCTGCGCTCGTGCCTGAGCAGCGATTGCTTAACTTGTGTCCTGTTATTTTTGGCCTCATGTTCCCAGGGCTGTAGGTGACACTTCTCAGGTTGCTTAGTTCTTCCTGTTCATGAAAACGGAGGCTCTAGTCCTGGATCACCCGCTGCTCTCTGCAATGTCCCCAGGCTCCGTCCTTGGTGGTGCTCCACTGGGAAGCAGCTCTCGGGCAGCTGAGCCTGTGGCCTGCAGTTCACCCACACAAACCTGAGCTGCCGTGTGCAAAGCCGCGCTCCTGCCTTCGGCTCGTCTTCAGAGGCTCGGCTCCGACCTTGCTGGCCGCTGGGATCCTCCGGAGCCTTCCCTCCAGGGCGCTCCAGCAGCCCTCTCTGGGGGTGGCCGGGAGGCGTTGGCTGCAGACGGCAGATGTGGATCTTCAGCCCAAGCAGATCCGCGTCCCAGTCCCGGCTGAGGCAGTTGCTGGCTGCACGTCCCTGCGTGGACACTCTCTGAGTCGATACTTCCTGTGGAAACTGGACTTGGTCATGTCCTTCAGAGGGACTGTGCATGCTGCGGGACCCTGCAGGTCCTTGCCTGGGAGGGGTCTAGCGGGAGCGGAGGGCCCTAGGCTGCCCTGCTTTCTGGGGGCAAGGGGGCCTGTGGTGGAGGGGGCCACTCTGGGATCTGGAATGTCCTGCTTTAGTCAGTTATTTGCCACTGTGACCAAGAGACCCACAGAACAAGTTTAGAGGAAGAAGGTTTACTGGGCTCAGGGTGTCTGAGGTAGCAGCCCATGGATGGCTGACTCCATCTCTCTGTGCCCAGGTGAGGCAGAGCATCGAGGCAGAAGGGCATGGAGAGGGAAAGCCACTCAGGACATGGCACCAGGAAGCAGAGAGCTGTCCTCACTGGGGACAAAATACAAGCCCCAAAGGCATGGCCCCTCTTCCTCCATACCTCACCAGCTTGCAGTCAATCGAATTGATCCATTCAAGGGGACCGATGCACTGATTAGGGTAATGTTCTCAAAGCTCAATCATTTCACCTCTGATTTTCTCACATTGTCTCACACGTGAGCTTTTGGGGACACCTCATATCTAAACCACAACATCCCCCAACGCAGCAGTGTTCAGAGAGAGGAGCTTTGGGGAAGTGAAGGGATCTTGGGGTGGGTCTGACCCACAGTGGATTAATCCACTGATGGTCATAGCTGAGTGGACACTGCGAAGGGTAAAACCTGTGGGGTGTAGGGAGCCTAGTTGGCAGAAGCAGGTCTCTAGGGGCCTGCCCTGGAAGGGCCATCCTGGATCTGTCCTGTCCTCGTGCCCTCTGTCCACTTCGTTTGCTCTGCCACAGCCTTTCACCATGATGCCTGCCCCACCTCAGTCCATCCACAATGGAGCCAGCCCACTTGGACTGAAACCGTGAGCCGAAATAAATCTTTCCTCGTCTAAGCTGCTGTTTTTCGGGTATGTTGACGCAGTAGCAGAAAGCTGGCTGAAACAGAGGTCTTCCTGGCTCCTGGGGAGACTTGGCCCTTGGGAGCAGGGGCTCCTTTCATAGCTCTTAGACCACGGCGGGCACTGAGCCAAACACTGGAGGAAATGTGGGCTTGGAGCCTCCCGCTCCTTAGCAGAGGTCAGCGGTACCCAGGGCCGTGCCTTCAGAGGGCTGGTGTCATCCAGGCTGTTGGGGGTCACTGGGTTCTTAGGCTCCGGCTCTGGCCTCTCAATATGGGGGCCGGGCGCTGCATAAGGAGCCCTGGGCAGCGCTGTACTGTGGGGGCCTCTGGTGTGTGAGCTGGCCTCATTCCAAAGATGCCCCCCAAACCTTACCCAAACCAATAATCTTATGTTGATGGACAAAAATTAGTCTCTGAATTCTAATGAGACTGTGCACCCGGGAGACAGACAGCTCATCTGAACATTAAATGAGAAAAATTGCCACTTTTGCTGGTTCCTTTAGAAACTAATTTGCATTCTGTCAGCTTCCATAATGAAGGGGAGCTGCAGATACTGAAGGGGCACGGTGCGGGTGGGGAGCCCTCTGGCCCGGCGGGGAGGTGGGCTCTCAGCAGAGGCTGTGCCCCTGGACCCGGGGACGCTCTCCTGCCTGCCCCTCCTCTGCCGGCATCTCAGACGGCACCGCACCGGCCAGAGTCCTGCTGGGGGAGACACAGCCTTCTCAGCCCCCTCCATTGCTGTCCGAGTCTCGCCTTCCGCAGGTCCCCCTTCTGTCTCTGTGGGATTTGAGCAGACGGGTCCCAGGCATCAGGGACAATAGGTCTCTGCTCACCACAGTTGTCTGTGTGGGTGAAAGCCACGGTGGCCCCTGTTTCCTGATCATTCAGTGTGGACAGGTCCATTCTGCTGCCCTGACCTCAGGGCTTCGTCCATAGGACCATCCACTGGCCTGCGTCCACCTGCAACCTGGCCAATCTGGATGGTTCTAGAAGATCTCCCCACATACTGGGCTCCTTGGTGCTGCCCACCGGCCACTGAGGCAGGTGGGGAGTGTCCGCTCTCTTCCAGGTCTTCTGGGGGCCCAGGCCTCTGCTGCTGCTTACAGCCTAGTTCCAGAGCTGACCTGGTCTCACTCCTAGAACCTTGACGCTCACAGCAAGTGACAGGCACCCGATTCCAAGGCAGGAGGGAGGCCCTGTGTCTGCAACAGGGAGGGCAGAGGTTACTGTCCATAAAGACCACCCGCCTGCCCACGTCTGACCATGGTGAGCCGTGGCCCTGCTCTCCTGCCATGTGGCTGGTGAGACGTCCACCTCCCGGGTCTTCCGACAAGGCATCACTCGAGTGCATGGGCGCGAGGCGTGTGGGTTTCCAATGCTCCACCGAACACCACACCGCTGTTTGCCCCACGACCTCTCCTGCCCTACCACATCAGAGGTATAATACAGGCAGATCATTAAGTCGGGCACCAAAGCTAACAGCTGACATTGGCACTAATTGTAATTAAAAATTAGCATAGAAATGTGCTTTTAGGAGATTAAAATTATCGGTAGGTCGTGGCCCTGGTGCGTCACCCTAAGTGATGGACAGCAAATGAGCCTCGCATTAAATAAAGTATGTCTAATGGGCTTTCGGGAGAGAAAAGATGCAAATTCATTGATTTTCCTCTCTCCTTGATTTACAAAGGCGCCTCCTGCATGGGTAAACACCGCGGAGACCGCGCACGGCGGCGGCTGGCCGCTTCGCAGGCAGTTTCTTCATCAATTTCCATACAGGGCGACGACCTCTAATAGCAGCTCTGTTCGGTAAGCAGTTTCCAGACTCTGCAAATTGTATTACATATTAGGAGTATTATCTCCCTGCAGCCAACTATCACTTAATGACTAGTCGCGTGGTGAGTGCGTGTCCGACAGGGGAGGCGGCTTGCAGCACGCTCATGGTGCCTGGAGCTGGTGGATTCTGCGCAGCCCCGCGATGGGCACCGGGGCTGCTGTCAAGGGGAAGGAACATGAAGACAGATGTGCCAAGGGCATGTGCCAGTGCCGCCGCATCTCCTCTTCTCCCTCCGCCAGGGTCCCCGAGGCTCCGGCGACAGTCGGGCTCCCCAGACTGCGCTGGGCCAGCCTCTCGACCTTGCAGGGCCAGGGACTCTCCCTGACAGACAGAGGCAGTGGCCAGCTGGGTCTGCAGGCACCATTCAGTGAGATGCCTGCCTGGGGGGTGCTCGTCCTCCATTCACAGATTAAGTCGGCTGCACTGGCTCCGTAGGGTGACAGAAGTGTCCCTGTGCTTGGCAGCACATGGGATAGAGGGTAGCCGAGGGACCGACAAGGGAAAGGACAAGTGGACCAAGGCCAGAGGTCATCCCAGCACGGGCAGAGGAGGCGAGGGGCACGCGGGGGAGGGCTGGCTGGGAGGCCGCGGCCACCGAGGGCCTGCTGCATGGCGTCTGGCGAGTGTGAGGGAGACACGGGTGCACAGATGAGAGGTTCCTGGGCAAGGCAGACTTCAGGCGCCCCAGGATTAGGGGACAAGCTGCCTCGGGGTGGTGCCGGGAGGGCTGAGGGGAGGACCTGCGAGGACCCTGGTGGTGCCCGGATGCTGGGCTCCTTCTACCCACAGGGAAGGCAGGGGAGGCCGGTGGATCCTGCTTTCCAAGGCTGGCCTGGCCTCCGTGCAGGGCCTGCCCAGGGACGTGCACATGTGGGGGACCCGGAGCAGCCTGGAGGAGGGAGCTCGGGAAGGCTGGACTCCTGCACGGTGGATGGTCCTTTAGGAGCATGGTTTGGGCAGGCTGGTGACAGGGTGCAGGGGAGCGGGGAGCCCGGAGAATGCCCAACCTGTGGCACAGCCACAGGGGCATGATGGGCCCTGAGGGAGGTGCAGGCCCCGTGGGGGACCAACCTAGGGCTGCCTGCGGCCCACTGAGAGGCCAGTCCTGTCTCTGTGGAGCAGGTGGAGCGTCAAGTATCCCCACTGCCTTCCCCACTCATGTTCCCCGTGGGCGATGCCTGGTGCTTAGGCCCTGCAGTCTCCCCAGGGTCCACCAGAGGAGATACAGGACAGACTCCCAGCCCCACGCCAGCACCAGGTCGGTGACATGTCTCCTCCACCTGCTGCCCTCTGCACCCCCCTGGGGGTCCCAGGCTCAGCCAGGGTTTCTCTGGAAGCCCCCGCTCCTGCCCCAGACCTGAGATGGCAGGAAATTCCTGCAGCCTCCCCCTCCTCCCCACGAACCTCGGCCCCTGCCCCTTCTGTTCTTCCAGAAGAGGGCCAGCTGCTGCTCCTTCGAGGCTGCGTGGTTCCCACCTGGCCCTGGGAGGGGCCCAGTCTCCTCTACCACAATTGCCCAGCCGAGAACCTGGAGGCCGTCAGGGTCAGGGGACAGTAGCCTCCTAGCTGGTCTCCAGCTCCTGACAGGGCCAGCGCTCAGCAGGCTGTGGCTGGAGGAGGGAAGGTGGGAAGGACACCCGTGGGGTTTGCTGGCAGGTGATTGGGGAGCTGAGATAGATAGATAGAGACTAGTCCCTGGGTGAGAAGGAAGCATGCACTGAGGGTCCCCAGGGCCCTTGGGCCCCTCACCGTGGCTCGGGAGCCAGTGCCACCCAAGGAGCCTCTCGGGGTTATTTTTAAAACGAGCTGTGGAGCTGTGGGCCAGGAGCTGCAGCCCATCTCTCAGCGCCGGCACCTGTGGCCTCCTCCCAGGAGCACAGGTTGGCTCAGAGCCTAAACTCCTGGAGATTAATGGATAAAGCAATCATATTCCCTAGAATTGGGTCCTGAAGTCAAAGAAAGGGATGAGGAAGGAGTCGCGGGAGGAAGGTTCGGGCAGACAGTTTTATTAACCCCTCTGTGACCCCAGCGATTTCTTTCCGGCGCTTCCTCTGCCCTCCCCTGGGCTGCTGCAATTGGCTGGCATTTGTGGAGCCAGCTGGGGGCAGGGGAGGCCTGAGAACAAAGCCCCGCCACGGCCAGTTCACAGGCTCTATCCATCCGCCAGAGGAGCTCCACGGCTGAGACCAAGTGAGCCATTTAGAGGGGTGGACACCTGCCCTCCCAGTGCCTTTCAGAATACGGGGGAATTAGAAGGCGGGTTTGCTTTCTTTAACATCTCTGTTTTTCCTGGAGGTGCCCCCGTGAGTGGATCTCAGCTCCCTGTGGCCAGCAGCAGAGGCAACAGGGGTCCACTCCCCGGCTCCCCACGGTTTAACCCAGGCAGCGTAGCCCAGCCTGCAGCAACCGCGGACCCCACGCCTGGCCTGCCATCTGGGACCCTGTGACCTCACCGTCTCCCACGCCTCTTGGCCCTCCATAGGATTCCTCCAGCAGACTTCCAGGTGGAGAGGAGAGCCCGGAGGCGCGTGGCGGCTTCCCTGATGCTCTGCCCCTCTGCCCTCTCTGGCATGGCCGCAGCTTGCCATTAGCCACCCCCAGGTGTGGGAGCATGGCCCTGGTGTGACGGCTGACGTGGCCCGTGTCACATCCTTACAGCAGTGTGTCCTGCCCGAGTGGTGCCTGGGGAGGGTACGGTGAGCCCCCAGGACCCCAGATGCCCATGCTCCCCACGCCAGCCTCTGAAGCGTGAGGGAAGACCAGGGTGAAGGGGAGGGGCAGGAGGCACAGCAGGGTGCAGGAGGGAGCCCAGGACACAGATGGGGCTCAGGCAGCACCAGGTGACATCACTGGGGGGAGTGCTCACTGAGCCTTGTGTCATCTAACCCCCTCCTCTGTAGGTGAGTTTGGCTCAGAGAGTGGGTCCCTCTGAGCCCCTGAGTCCTGGGACCTGCATTGGGGCCAGGGGCCCTTGCAGGTAGCTCCTGTGCAAAGAAATAGAGGGGGCCTCAAGGGGCTGCAGCCCAGGAAGGGTAAACGAGAAGGAATGCAGCCCCTGAGCCAAGGGGATGAGCCCCCCGGGGAAGCCTGCCATCGACTGGATGGGACTTGCACATTCCCGCAGACTGTGAAACCAAGGAAGCAGCCTCCACTGTACCTGGACTTGCCTGCTCTGGGTCACCTGCCGCAGACAAATGCAAGTGCCCCAGGGCACACCTGTCCCAGGCCCTGCCAAACCCGAGTGCACAGTGCGGGGCATGAAGCACAAGCCTGGAGCTGCTGCTCCTGCAGACACGGTGGACGGCACGGGCAGCGCACCACGCCCAGGCCGGATGTGAGGTGCCAAGCCAGGGCTCTGGGCATCAGTTCAATGAAGCAATTCAGAGGCAAACCCAGGGGGCCAGGAAAATCCTGAAAGGAAGGTGCTGAGAAGACCTGGAAGAGTCAGGTGTGAAGCAAACTAACCACTACAGGGGGAGACATGGCCGAAATGCAAGACGGACCTGAGACGCTCCCCGGGGAGGCAGGAGAAGCAGGAAGGTGCCTCCTAAAGAGCAGCTCCCACAGCGACGTGCCACCTTCCATCTGAGCCCCTCTGAAGTTCGCATCCAAGTGCCCACGACTTAGAAGGTGCCATCTGGACCCTGTCTGAGTTCCCTGTGGTTCAGTGGACCTGGCCCCCCGTGCACAGCCTTGGGCAGCCGCAGCCCCCACCCATCCCAGAACTTTCTCACCTCCCACACTGAGCCCAGGCCTGCTGAATGCGAGTGGCCGCCCCAGCCAGCCCTGGCCACCGCCATTCTGCCTCCCATCTCTGTGAACTGCAGTTCTAGTCGCTCATGGGTCCTGTCACTCATTGTGTGAGCTCCAGCTCTGCCCTGGTGCAGATGGCGCCGGGCCTCCTTTCCCAGCTGCGCGGCATCCTGCA
This sequence comes from Callospermophilus lateralis, assembly GCF_048772815.1. Lineage (NCBI taxonomy): Eukaryota > Metazoa > Chordata > Mammalia > Rodentia > Sciuridae > Callospermophilus > Callospermophilus lateralis. The sequence continues at coordinate 165,692,095 of NC_135308.1, forward strand.
TGGTGGACCTTTACTTTGGCATGTATCTGGGTACCTGGGCTCCTGCTGCCTGTCCTCTGCTGTGAGCACCGGGGTTCAGTGTCTCTGAGACCCTGGTTTGAAATCTCCTGTGTGTTCACCCCACAGTGGCACTGCCAGATCACCTGCTGCTTCTGTTTCTAATTTCGGGGACCAGCACCCTGTTTTCCTCAGGGGCCACCCGTCATGCACTCCAAGAGCAACCTGCAGGATTCCAGGTATGGCATCCTCACCCCCGAGCACCTGAGGGACCTGCTTTCTGATGTGCTGTTCCAGGGGTGGAGCTGGTGACTGACTGTGGGGTGCAGCACCCCTTGTCCTGGCCTCAGAGTTCACGTGGTGTCCCTCCCGGTTCAGGGGGAGGGATTCAGACCCCACTGCCAAGGAGGACTTACCAAGTGTGGCTCTGCAAGGGCCACATGGGCCACAGCGTGGAGCCCACACACAGCACGCTGTCCTGCAGATGAGGCAGCCCACAGCCCAGCGACTCAGGCACGTGTGATTTCCATGTCCCCTGCATGCTACCTTAATTATGGACACTAATCCAGGAGTTAGATTAAAAACAACCTAAAATTCATGATAAAATGGAGGCTGAACACCTCCCTGTTGCAGCCATTCCTCACATATCTAAGGGATCATGCTTTAAATGTGGAGAGACCTCGTCGACCACATTAGAGGATGCATCAGAAACTTTCTTCTGTTTACTAATTATTTATCAAAATCATAATACATTCATGTGGTTTTGATCCAGTGTTGCTAATGATGGAAACATTAACTCAGGCTAGAAGAAATTTCTCCTAGCCCTTGGAAATGAAAACTTGCCGATTGGTGTGGGTGTGTCTGTGCATTGGGACAGGAGTTACGATGAGGCTCTCAACAAACCCTCTACAGAAAACCATGTTATCCGAGGTCAGAGTCCTGTGCAGGGTTCACCAGAAATATGAGCATGAAGTGAGAAAGTAAGTGAGTGGTTTCAACTGCAGCTTGCAACAGGAGCTCGCTCAGTTTCTAACAAGTTGGATGATACATAGCATCAATGACTATGCACCTCCATTCCACTACAAATATTTTAATTAGTGAGGCAATAATTTTGTTTTTATATTTAAACGCAATGAAAATCACTTTTTTTGCCACGACATTTAGGATTATCACTGTTTCTTACAAAGTGAGACTGAATTTTGATTTTTTCTCTGACATTCTTGATATTAAGTGAATATTAAAAGTAGCCCCTTCCTGTGTCCAGGTTTAAATTCACCTTATATGACCTCTTGGAGCTCAGTGAGCTCCCAAAATCTGTGGATTAATGTCTTTGGACAGTTTTGGGAAATTTCTTGTCATTTTCTCTTTTAAAACATTTTTTTTTTTTAAATTTCCTTTTTTTAAGCAGCTTTAGGTTCACAGAAAAAGTGAGTTGATTAAAAATAAAAAATTGAGCAGAGTGTAAGGGACTTCCCACGTGACCCCTGTGCCAATACACACGGTGGCCCCAGCTGACCCAGCAGGGACTGGCCACCGCGGATGAGCCGACAGACACGTGATCACCAGAGCCCATGGCTCGCGGGGTCCACCCTGTGCCTGAGCCCGTGTGCGGTGATGTGTGTCTGCCCCGGGGCACCGCCCTCCCTGGCCCCAACCCTCAGGTCACTGCTGGCCTTTCAGGGTCTCCGTCCAGAGGGTGGTCCGTGAGTGGCACAGCCCGCAGCCTCTCAGGCCGGCTTCTCTCACCCATGACAGGCCTCTGGGGCTCCTCTACGGCTTTCCTGGCTCATCTCCACATCTGGTGGCATTTCACGGTGGGAAACGTTCCGCTGATTTGAGTAAGTGACGAGGAGCATCCCTGCCGAGTGGCACTGGGAGGCTGTGACAGTCTTGTAGGGGGCGACTCCTGAGTCTCTGGGTCTCTCTGGGCCTCCGTTAGGTCTTCAGTTGCGAAGAGCGTCCAGGAGCTCGCTGTCCATTCAGTTTCGGTTTCTGTGTCTGCCTTAGTTTCACTTTTCCTTATGTAGATCTTGGACATGTTTTGTTGGATTTATATCTAAGTATTTCATTTTGGGATCGTTAGAGCCAAGGGTATAATTTTTAATTTCAAATCCCATTTGTTCGTGGCTGACCACTGGGAAAGTACTGACCTGGTGATTTAGCTGTGTGCTCTGCGTCATTGCGGGATTGCTTGCTGGTTCGGGTCCATGTTTGGAGACTCCTTTTCCACACAGGTGAACATCTGCCCGTTCCTCCTCCTCAGTCCTCGTGCTTTCTATGTCCTGTCTTGTCGCGTAGCCCGGGCTTCCAGTGCGAGGGTGGGAACGGTGGAGGGGACACCTGAGTTTCCCATGGCAGGTGTGACGGCAGCCGCAGGTGTCTGTGGGTGTTCTCTGTCAAGTTGAGGAGGTTCTCTGTCTCCAGTTTACCGAGAGTTTTTATCCAGACTTGCTGTTTTTCCACGTCTTTCTGCGTCCACTGGTGGGACCGTGTCAGTTTTGCTTCGAGCCTGTTGATGTGGTGGGTCACATTAATGGACCTTGTGGACCTGGGACGCTGTCATCCGTGTGCGTCGTTCTTCTTCTGCCTGGTTGGGTTGGCCTCGTGCACGTCCCACTGAGGAGCTGTGCATTTGTACTCACGAGCAAGACGGCTGCCGCTCTTTTCCTGCAAAGCCTCTGTCTGGTTCTGATGTCGGGGTGATGCTGACCTCACGGAGTGTGTTAGAAAGTACCCCCTTAACTTCTGCTCAGACAGACTCTGCAGGGATGGGGACAGATGCTTCTTTAGATAGTAGGTAGAGCTGACCAGTGAAACCATCTGGGCCTGTGGCTTTCTGTTGGGAAATGTCACTGATCACTGGTCCCATTTATCTGGTAGCCGTGGCCTGCTCACACAGCCTGCTTCTCTGTAAGATCTGGCAGATCCTGCCTCTCAGGGAAGCGCTGTGTGTCACCGAGGTCATCAACTGTGCAGACGGAGCTGTGGGCGGCGGTGGCTTCCCGCCCCCAGCACCCAGGCGCTCCAGTGACAGCCGCTTTCTGATGCTGGGGTTGCACCCTCCCCTCTCTCAGCAGGTCTGGCTGCTGCCCTGGTTTTGATCTCCTTGTTTCTGCCTTAGTTTCAGCGACGTCTCTTCTGCTGCGTGGTCTGGATTTGGTTTGTTCTTGGTCCCCTCCTGAGGTGGAAACTGCGGGTGCTCTAGTCTGACTCTCTCCTGTGTTCCTCGTGCTGGGGGCTCCCACCCCCCGCTGGTGCTCTGCAGTCCATTAATTTAGAATTTCGTTTATTCACAATATCTTAAAACTTCTGAGGTCTCTGTTCCAACCCGGTGCGACTGAGGGTTGCATTGCTTAATCTCCATGTCTGGGCATTTCCCAGGTGTCCTTCTCTCTCCGACGTCCCACCTAATCCCACTGTGGTCTGAAGGCGTGCACGGGTGACATCTGTTCACTGAACCCCATAGGTGGGTTTGCCTGGATGGCGCTCCTTGTGTGTGTCCTGCTGGGGCGTCTGCACCCCCACTCCACAGAGGAGGGAGCCAGGGGTAGACACTGCGGGTAACAGTCCCAATGTCGGGGAGCGGGATGGACAGAGCTGAAACCCAAAGCCAGCCTTGACCCGCCAGTGAGGAGAGAGGCTGCAGTGGGCAGTGTGTGCCCTGGGCTCCCCAGGGAGGTGGCTGCCCTGGGCGGTGGTGACCCAGCCCCACCAGACCTGGCTTGGTGATGCGTGCCCCTGACTCTGGGGGGTGGGCTCCTCCCTTCCTGCTCTCCTGGGGCCCCCACACCCGTCCTGCTCTGTGGGTAGGGGCACTGGCGTGTCCGCTGCCACCACTCACGGGAGTCCTGCCTGCCCTGGACAGGGTCCCGGTTTCTGCCCAACTCACCAAGCCCACAGCCACACTGCTAATTCCTTAATAAAAGAGCATGTTTATGAAATCTGACAGCATCGGGGGAGATTTTTAAATGCTGTACATTAGGCCTTTCATGGGGAATAGCTAATGACAGGCAGGCTCAGCGGAACAGAGATTTCATCTAATATCAGTTTCAGGAAAGTCAATTGCGGGGTTATTTCTGCAGATTAAATTAACTTTATTTGGAGGTCACCTCCTGCAGCTAGATTGAGAGAGACAGATACACAACAGCCAACGCTATCCGCGAGACATAATCCCACTGCACAGACAAGGCGATGTGTCCCCCGAACCCCTACATGAGAAGGCTTTACCAGCCCTCCCAGCCTTCACACGCAGGCTGAAGGGCAGACCGTGGGCCAGTTGCCAGGAGCGTGCCCAGCCATGCAGAGGGCTCCTCCTTGGGGTGGCTCCAAGTGTGCAGAGCGCCGTACTGTGCTCCAGCCCGCATCTTCACGAGGTGCACAGAGGGGGCCCCGGGTGGACCTGCGCAGGGGCCAGGAGCGTCCACCAGTCAGGTCAGCAGCGGGAGCAGCAGATCCTCGGCCGGGCTACAGCGCCCACTTGGCTGTGCCTTAGCATGACGTGACCAGAGACCCCGGCAGGGTGGACCCTCAGGGAGCCGCCCTTCTCCACTGGCTGGGTGTGGGCTGTGTTCTCCTCTCTGGTTTCAGTGACACAGACCTTGCTTGGTTTGGGAGTCAGTGAGTGCAGGGGGCTTGGGGGCAGGGCCTCATGTGACCCCTGTGTGGTATGTGAAGGACCAGGAGATGCGGTCACACGGGGCTCCTACCCAAGCCTGTCACTCACCTTCAGGTCTGGCATGAGACTCTGTGTGTCCTTCTCAGTGCATGTCCAGGTCTCAGGTGCAAAGAGCCTGGAGCGGACGCTGCCTGGGAGTCGGGATTGGCACAGCTGCGCCCTCTTGGTACTCTGGCCTTGGCGGGGGCGGGGCTCCAGCCCCTTGTCACCTCCCCAGTCTTCCTCCTGGCTGGATTCCTGCCTCCACCCAGGCAGGCTGGTTGGCAGGGGCCATCGGGGTTCTCTCTGGCCACGGGCTGTCTGTAGTGTGCCTCTGCCCAGCTTCTGCCCCGAACCCTGCACTGCCCACATCACCTGGCACCCTCTTCCTGCTCACAAACCTCAAGTCCAGGGCCCTTTTGGCCCCTCTCATGGGTTCTTCTTCTGGCCCAAATGGAGTGAGACCCCGCCCCCCCGCCAATGCTAATTCACTCAGAAGCGGGGGTGGGGGGTGGAGGTTGCTCCCTGGCCACAGCCCGTCCACACCCGTGGGTCCAGGTGTCCAGCAGGCACCACATTCTTTCCAGGACAGCCATCACAGGAAGAAAGGCGCGGGTTCTGCTGGCAGCCGCACAAGGCTACCTCTCCCTGCTCCCCTGTGGGATTCACGTCCCCTTCCCTGCCACCTCCCCGGGGCCGTGCAGCTGAACTTCAGGCTCTCCAAGGCCCGAGTAGGGTGCTGCTCACATGGTGGCACCAAGAGGCAGGTGTGGCGAGGAGGGGCATGTGCAGGGGCCGGGTCTGTGGGCGCCCTCCTCCAGAGCCGCTGTGCCCTCTGTCTGGTGTCTGTTCCACACTCTTTTTTGTTCTTATGATGTGGACACTTCACCTGGGGCCGCTCCTCACACCTGAGGGCAGGAGGCTGCGCTGTCCGCTGTGTGGCCGAGGTGCTGCAGGTTTGGAGTTCATGGGGCGGAATTGAACCCCGCCCCCAGGCTCTGGTGGCCTCTCCTCTGTGCTGGGCTTGGCAAAGGGCAGATTTCACACGTGGGATGAGGGGCTTCTGCTCCTGGGCCTGGCTTATTTGCTTAGCCAAACGTCCTCCAGGTGGGTCCCTGTGGTCACCAGGACAGGATCCTCCCTTCCGGGGCTCGGCAGGACTCTGCTGTGAATTGGCATCTGATTTCCTTCTTCCTGTGCGTGGACACTCGAGTGGCCTTCGAGTCCTGGCTTCTGTGAATCGGGCTGCTGTGACCCCCGAGGGCGAGGGCGCAGTGAGTCCTGGCTGCACGGCTCCCTCTCCTGTGGGTGTGGACCCGGATGGAATTCCAGGCATCTCTTGCTTCAGCCCTGCCCCACACCTGGGCCCTCATCACCCCGCCTCCTGCTAGGATGTGGTGAGGAGCAGGGGGGGTGTGAAGGGGTGAGTCCTTGTGTGGCTGGAAGTCTCCCCTCCCCTGGAGAGAGGCCAGGCCCTTCCCACCCACCTCTCGGGCCTCATGCTGGGGGAATTGAAGGTTGCTCCCTGTCCACACCCGTGGGTCCATGGCCTTGCTCCTGCTCATCCTTCTTCCTCTGACCACAGTCCTCGGGGCTCTCCCAGGCTCCCTCTGTTGCTGACTGTTCCCAGGGCAGCACCCAGCACTGGGGCCCTGGGACCCTTGGGATCCCACGGCACCCTGGGAGGCCTCGCCTCTCCCCAGACCCTGGGACCCTCCCCATGGCCTGCTCTGGGGCTCCTGCTGCTCTGAGTGCCCTGCACACGCAGCCCCCACACGGAGTGACCACCCCCCCCAGCCGTTCCCACTCGCACATGCTGTGCCTTCAGGCTGGCGGGGGGCTTTAGGCTGGGTGGGCTCCATAGAGAAACGTCGTGTCCTGACCAGAGACCCAGGAGTGTGGGGATGTGTTGGGCAAGGGTCTTTGCAGACGTAAAGTAGTACTGCGGGAGGAGATTATCCAGGATTGTCCTGCAGGGGCCTAGATCCAATAAGTGTCACCACAAGAGAGAGACAGAGGAGGAGGCCACGTAATGACAGGGCGGAGACTGAGTGGCATGTCTGCAGCCCTCCTGAGGCCAGGAGGTCCCTCCCCAGAGCCTCAGCAGGGAGCACAGTGGTCCAGCTGGTGGTCCTTGGCCTGTGCCCCAGGGAACCACACAGGTGTGTTAGGAGGACCCTCCTCAGCAGACCACACAGCCAAGGCCTGGGGTGGCACTTCACCAAGTGCCTGTGCTGACCCTCCCCTCCTTTACCTCTGCCTCCAGCCCCCTCAGCCCCCTCCAGCCCCCTCCAGCCCTCCCTGGGATCTCTGGCTCCTGACCTCTCAGTGCTCTGCCAAGGCCCCTGGTTCCTGGGGACCCAGGGACTCCTCCCCAGGCAGCAGGAACCCCCTTCACCAGGGCCTCCAGCCTCCTTGCTCAGGCCTCTCCTGGACAGCTCCAGGGGGACCTTACCTTTGGGTGTGGACAGGACCCATTGCATGCTCAGGGGAATGGAGCTCCACATGGCCACAGGTGGCCCCGAGCCTCCAGGAACCAGAGGCCTCTGGGTCGGCTGAGAACCCTGGGTGTGAATGCGGGGGCAGGAGGGGCCCCCGGGGGGCAGCAGAGCAGCCCCTTGGGCAGTGGGGCTGACCCTTAGTTACGTGAAGCTTTTTCTGTTTTTGAGAGACACGAAGATCATACGTGTGTTGGGGTCAACATGACGTGTCAGCTCGGGTCCCCGGCACAGCTCACCGCCACTGGAAACCCCTTCTCCGTGGGAGCTCTCCCGGCCATCTTGAAACACGTGAGTCTGCGCCTGTCCTGCTGCCCGCGGCTCCTGCTGCAGCAGAACTGGCCCCCATCTGCCACGCTGCACCCTGGGCTGTCCTCCGCCTCCCTCCCCAGCCTGGGTTCCTCTCTCGTCCTCCCTGCTGTGACAGAAATGTCCCTGATCCCACAGGAGTCACTCCCCTGCCTGGCTGCTGCCTCCTTCACGGGCTTCACCTGTGCTGCTCCAGGCGGCGGGACCCGCCTCCCGTGGCTGCGGAGTGGTCCCTGGGTCTTCTGCCTTTTTTTCACCCGGTCACTTGCTGGTGGGCACTCGGGTGGACACCTGGCAAGGACCAGGACACGAAAGCAAAACTAGACAAATGGGACGGCACTGAACTGAAGGGAACCCCAAAGGAAGACCCAGGAGCAGACATTCTGAAAGGGAGACGCCCAAGTGGCGGAAGGTACTGGAGACCATGCTCGGCGTCAGCACCCGGGAAGGCTCCGCAAACCCACAGCGGCCAGATTCGCCTCTTTCCAGCGGAGACGGCTGTCACCAAAGAGTCACAAAAGGGCGGGTGCTGTGAGGAGGTGCAGGAGAGGGCCCTCCCACCTGGGAACAGTACGGGGGTGTCCAACACCGAAAGTGACCCACTGCCTCAGCCTGGGCACACCCTGGGAAACGGCCTCCTGCTGGCCCAGGCTCCCACCTCCCCAGGATGCCGCCCCACGGTCCCCTGCTCCACCCGCCTGCTTCAGGACACCTCTCCCAGGAGCCCACAGCCCTCCTGGCTGGAAGCTGTGGTCAGCAGGCCATCCCAGGGCAGGCCCAGCACTGCTGTGAGACGGCTCATCCAAGGCCTTGGAAGCAGAGGGATGCTTCTGTTGGTAACAGCACAAAGATGGCTATCAGAGGACACACTGGGCAGGTCTGGCCCTTGGGATGTGCGTTGGAACAAGGTCTGGAGGTGGCCTGGCCTCCCGAGGCTGGGGGCTCAGGACCCTCCCAGGTGGCAGGGCCCTCTCTGGGCAGTGCTCTCCTGTGTCCCGTCTTCTGCTGGTGGGCCCCTTTCCACCCATCCCCGTTCTCCATCAACCCCTCTTCTTCAGGTGTGTGGCTAACTAATGTGCTGTGGGGGGGCTCTGGGTGGGGTGGTGGGCCCTGGTGGCCTCTGTCCTTCCCCAGGGCCCTCCCAGCAATGGATCAGAAGCTGGCTGTGGCAAGGGTGACCCTGCCCACTCCCTGCAGTCTCAGGGATGTCCAGTGGGGCTCACTAAAACCTCCACCTGACGTGCATGTGTTCAGCTCCTGCTGTGTGCACTCTGGGGGCACAGGGATGGCAGGTGCCTCACACCAGGTACTGCTCCACTCCTAGAAGGTTTTCCTCAGTGGACACCATCCTGTCCTCCTTCAATGGCCTGAGATCCGTCCAGGATACCTGTGCTCACTCCAGCTGCATTGCGCAGGGAAATGAGGGGGATGGGGCTGTTGCTGGAGCTGAGGACATCAGCTGGACCCCTGGAGATCACCCTGTGTGTGACCTTCCTTGGTTCCCCATGTCTGGACTCCACTCACTGACCGCCTTAAAATACCCTGCAGTAGGGAGCCACTGTCCTTAGCAGAGATCCGGGTGGACATGCAGAGCCTCCTGCTGGGGCAGCACCTTCTGAGAGTGACGGACAGTCCCTGTTCCTGAGAAAAGGCAGTGCTGGGGTGTCCTCCCTGACCCGGCAGCCTGGGACACACACACAGGCATGTACATATAGGTGCACACATAAACATGCACACACCTCACACAGGCACACACCCACAGCTCACATGTACCCACATCATGCACATGTACACAAATGCACACATATGTACAGGTCACATGTGCACACAGGTACTGCTCACGCATGCACAAACAGGGCCCGTGTGGCTGGAGAACCTCTTCAGCCCCCTCCTCATCCCCGCCACCCGTCCTGCCTCAGGGGCATCCTTTGAGGCTCCCCGTGCAGGTGTGTTTCTGCACCTCCCGTGGGCTCCTTCTCCGTGTCTGGCGGTGTGTGCTCCAGGACCACGGGTGACTGGCCACTGATGTCTCATTTCTAGGGCAGTGACCCCTCCCTCCCCGTGTCCCCTGGCCACCTTTGCTTTATTTTTCTGTCTAAAGCTGGAATCATGGTAACCCAGCTCCGAGCAGGCGTCCCATCAGTATTCTGATGGTGATGGCGTGGGATTTACAGGTCAGAAGAGACGGCTTCAGTCGCCGGGTCCCTCTGCCCACGTGGGCTTCCGTTTGTCTTTCCATGAACGTCAAGGCTGTCCTGGGGCAGCTGGTGCACACTTCCTGTCTCCTTCATCCCTGGGTGTTCCTCTCTGTCACCGTTGTGGACGGGGCCTTGCCTCCCACTGTCTTCCAGAGGACTGTCCTGCCTCATCACGTGTCCCCTGGGTGGGCTTTCAGCCTGTGTCCTAATCAGACTGCAGGATTACATTTCCTTAGAAGGCAAAGAATGTGTCTCCTTCCTCTTCCAATGCCCCCAGTCTGTGGAGAAGGTCTTGCCCTTACAGAGGAAGATTACTTAGGAAGTGGATTAGGAATGGAGGGTGTGGACCCCGGACAGCAGATTCGTGTCTGCTCCTGGGAGTCATGGTCCACCAGCCCTTCACGGCCCACATGGGCACGGCACACTTACTGCTCACAGGACACAGTGTGGCTGTGGGTGTGGAACCACGCCAGGCCACCTGCACATCTGTGTGGTGTTGGCTCTGGGGAGCCCAAGATGGCAGGGACAAGCCAGGAGGCTCCGTCCCCAGGAGGTGAGACCCTGGGGGCAGGCAAACTCTTGCACCTTGGTTGGCATCAGTGCCCCTGCCAGACTTGTCCTGCTTACAGTGTCCTGGGGTGATGGCTGGTCCTTAGATTTGATGGGACCTCTCACCAGGAACCAGAGACATGGAGAAATGGCCTTTGTGGCTTCTGGCTCTGTCTCTGGCCAGTTGGGAGAGTTTTGTTTTTAAAATTGGTCAAGAGTGCACATCTCTACACCAGGCCAGGGCTGCAGGTGGGAGAGGAAGGGCTGGAAGGAGCCCCTGGAGCTCGGGTGCTCCCTGACCCTGGGCATCTGCAGCTCTGCGTGAGTGCTCCCTGCTCCTGCGTCTCTGGGTGGAGGGTGCCAGCTCCACCGAGGACCAGCAAAGAGCAAGAGCCGCTGCAGGCGGCCTCCAGGGGCTTTGTCCTTCTTCCTGTTGGCCGGCCCTCGGGACAGCCCCAGGAGGCAGGTCTTGCTGCCTTGACATTGCAGAGGAGGATCCAGGGCTTGGAGGGAGGGGGTGGGCAAGCAGTGTCCAGAGGATCCAGGGCTCGGAGGGAGTAGTGGGTTAGTAGTATCAGGACCGCTCACTGGATGAGCCGGACCCATGCAGGTGACACCTGCAGCACCTCACCCCAGGACTCTGTCCTGCACCTTGCCCCTTCTGCTATTCTGTCCTGTGTACATACACATACAAGCCTGTGTACACGTGTATCAGTGTGTCTGAGTTCTCGTGCACAAATATGTGCACACATGACACATGTATGCACGCATGTCCTAGAGTGAGCCTGCTGAGTGTGCACACTGGTCTGGTGTGTGGGTGCACACCTGTACGTGTGCTTGCCTGGGTGCGTGTGAGGTTCTCCACCTTCAGGGGTGGTCCGCGTGCCTCCTCGACCTCCATCTCTCTCCCACGGCACCTGCCCTGTGTGGACACTGGGGGCTGGGGGTTTGGAGGGAGGTCTTCCTGCCCTGCAGCAGCCAGCAGTCTGGGGAGGTGTTGGCATGTGCTGACGGACTTTGGCAGGCAGTCCGCAGCTTGTGTTGACCATGAGACTGTCCCCAGGGAAGTGGCCAGCGGTTCTGTCAGCTCTTCGCTGGCCACTACATTCCTGAGGCTTCCTGCTGCGGTCTCTGTGGTGTTGGCCTCAGGCCTGTCCATGCCTCCAGGTCCAGAGACAAGCTGGGCGGGGATCCTGTGCCCTGGCAGCGCTGTCTCCTGACCCTCTCAGGACCTGGATTTGGGAAGCATGACCTTTGTGGCCAAAACCCAGTGACCAGCTAGAAGGGAGCCTGGAGACCTCACAGGGGTGTGTTCCTCCTGGGGACAGGCCTCGACAGGGAACTTGGCCTCCTGGTCAGTGTGGTGGAAGAGCTCTCCTCCCTCTCCTGCTGGTGCGAGGAGTTCAGGTGGATTTGCACCCACTGTTCTGGTCCCACTGCCCACAACATGCGTCTGAGTGGCTGTGAGAAAGCAGGAGCTACTTGTCCCACTTAACCCAGGACGTGCCCAGGCCATTCGCTTCCCGATCAGTGCATTCTGTCGTGCATCCTCCATACTGTGTTTCTTTGCCCAAAAGTAACCACAGCCAGAAAATTCACTTCCAGTCCACTTCCTTGGAGGCTGCTCTGCCTCTGTCCAAGGTGGACAGGCCCAGGAATTCCCACCTTCCCAGCTTCCCCCAGCCTGGAAGCACCTGTGCCTTTCCATTTTGTTTTGGGGCTTGGGGAAGCCTGAGCATTTAGCTTCGTTTCTCATAGGCTTCTATCTGGTCTTGTGTCCCCTGGAGACCATCTTCATGGTGACTTTCCTAGTCCCCCCTCCCAGTGAGAGGCCCAGGACCATGGCACCCCTGGCCTGGGTGGGCTTGTACAGGAAGCCCCATGAGCCTGAGCTCCCAAGGGCAGACCACCACTCTTGCTCAAGCACACTCCCCTGCCCCTGAACGTGCAGGTACAGAGCAGGAAAATGTGTGATGGGTGGATGGTCGGCTGGCGGAGGAGGGGACGGATGGATGGGTAGGTGGATAGGTGAATGGATGGGTAGGTGGGGGTGGGTGAATGGATGAGTGGACGGATGGATGGGTAGGTGGATAGGTGAATGGATGGATGAGTGGATGAATGGATGGGTAGGTGGGGTGGATGGATGGGTAGGTGGGGGTGGATGGATGGATGGGTAGGTGGGGTGGATGGATGGATGAGTGGATGGATGGATGGGTAGGTGGATAGGTGAATGGATGGGTAGGTAGGGGTGGGTGAATGGATGAGTGGATGGATGGATGGGTAGGTGGATAGGTGAATGGATGGGTAGGTGGGGTGGATGGATGGATGAGTGGACGGATGGATGGGTAGGTGGATAGGTGAATGGATGGGTAGGTGGGGTGGATGGATGGATGAGTGGATGGATGGATGGGTAGGTGGGGTGGATGGATGGATGAGTGGATGAATGGATGGGTAGGTGGGGTGGATGGATGGATGAGTGGACGGATGGATGGGTAGGTGGGGTGGATGGATGGATGAGTGGATGAATGGATGGGTAGGTGGGGGTGGATGGATGGATGAGTGGATGGATGGATGGGTAGGTGGGGTGGATGGATGGATGAGTGGATGAATGGATGGGTAGGTGGGGGTGGATGGATGGATGAGTGGATGGATGGATGGGTAGGTGGGGTGGATGGATGGATGAGTGGATGGATGGATGGGTAGGTGGGGTGGATGAATGGATGAGTGGATGGATGGATGGGTAGGTGGGTAAATGGATAAATGGATGCAGGGTGGATGGATGGGTGAATGAATGGGTGGATGGACGGATGGATGGACGAGTGTCTGAAGGATGGGTGGATAAGCAGATGGATGGACGGTTGGGTGGATAGATGGATGGATGGAATGGCTCCCTCTCCCTGGCGTCTCTTCTGGGCAGGAGGCAGGGAGGTATGTAGGCCATAGCTTGGCCCACACCTGAGACCTCTCAGTGCTGAGCAGGACGTTGTTGTTTTATAGGGAAGTCTAAGTACTCCTGAGCATATACTCAATGCTACCCTTCCCCCACCAGCCTACAGCAGTCCCTGCCAAGCTCAGCCTGTCATTTCTGAGAGCTGCCAGAGCCAGAGGCGTGAGGAGCAGCCAGCAAGCCACTCCTACAGGGGCCCTGGATCCCCGTCACCCAGAGCACTGTGCTGGTGACGGAGAAGGCTGCACAGGTTGGCATTTCCTTGTGCAGGTGTCTTCTTTATCTCCACCATGAGCAGAGTCAGAGGCTACACCTCCCAGGTGTGGGCGGCCGCGGCCCTCACCACGGCGGCCGTCGGGGTGTGTGTCACCTTTCCTGAATAAATTGGGCTTTTGCGTCTGCTTCCCTCTTCCCTGCAACTCCCCAGACAGCTGGTGCTTAGGAATGTCCTGTGGTTACTGTGACCCATGCAGGTGCCAGGGTCTCGGGGCAGTGCCGGGATGTGGCCTTTGCCCCTCACTGTGGGTCTATGGACGGCCTCCACGGTGGTGGGGTCCGCCATGTTGGCTGTTGGTCAGGTGGTGCCTGCGGCCTTCCTCCATGTTGCCCCTCACCCTGATTCTCCACCTGGGACCATCCTCTGCTGAGGTGAGCTCCCCCTGCCTTACCACGTGGCAGCTGGCAGCTTTGGGGATGGGGGTGCGGTGGCCTGTGAACCAGGGGGCACTCACCCACCTGTCATGTTGTCCTCCTTACCTTCTCCTCCCAGGCCCCGAGGGCAGCGTGTCCCCGGACTCTGCTTTGCCCTCTGCAGGAGACTCCCCTGTGTACAACCATGTCCTCCAGGCATCTGCCCTGAGACAGGCCCAGGAGCTGCTGGGGAGGGATGGGGCTTCTGGAGCCACAGAGGACGGAGCAGGCCTGTGGGAGTCACCAGCTGGCCCCTCGGGGGCTGACTTCACTGAATGGACACATGAGGGGTGGACGCTTAAATGAAGGGGGAAGGGCAAGGCAGCTCCACTGAGAGGTACTGGTTTGTCCTCTGGCCCAGACAGCATTGTGGGCCCTCCCCAAAGCCAAGCTCTGTGCACAGCGCTGGTGCGGGGCTGTGGGCACCCACTGGGAGCTGGTTCTGGGGGCCTGCCTGGGTCTAGGTGACCATGGCACATCTGTTCCCCACGTTGCCAGGAAGAAGTGACCTCCCCTCTGCTGCCACCATCGCTCAGAGGCGTGCTGCCCCTGGATGGGCGTCTGGAGCTGCGGTCCCACCTTCACTCCTCACGCTCTCACCTCTAGACCCCAGCCACACCCTGCAGAGCCCAGGCCTCCAGCGCACACCTGCTCTGACCCTGCAGAATAGGACTTTTTCCTAAGGGGAAGTAGACAATCCGCAAATCCACTTTCTCTTGACCCTCCCCTCTGGGGGTACACAGGAGGGTCTCAAGGAAAATGTCCCTGCCCAAGTGTCTGGTCACCTCCATACATGGACCCTCAGCAGAAGCCCCACCCAGATCCTGCTCTCCAAGCTCCTGAAACAGCTACCAAGAGCCAGGCCAGTGGCTAACCCCCAAGTCGGACAAGCTCCAGAATATGGACCGGCTGAGAGCCATGGAGCACCAGGGGATCCCACCTCATCTGCTTTCTGGTCACCTTGCTGGACTGCCCACCTGCCCCTGAGAAGTCCCTGGAGCCCCGCCTGCCCCTGGAGAAGCCTCTCCTCTCACCTGGAGGCCCCGCACACTCTGAGTGTGGCTGCCTCCGCAGCAGTCTCCTGGACAAGTCTCTGCCGTCTGACCATGTCTGCTGGGTTCAGTGCGTCCTTCTTCACAGTGGGGCAGGGCGGAGGTGGAGACCCAGGGCTGCTGCAGGTGGAGCCAGGGAACAGGATGCTGGAGGAAGGGCGAAGCCTTCTGCCCCAGAGGACTCAAGGTCACTCTGTCCTGCAGGTGGTTTCTGAATCAGTGAGCATGGGCCACGTAATAGAGCAGATCCCACATCATCACGGCCACATCTGTGGCCTTGACCTTCCCAGGGGTCAACAACCAAGCACAGGGCCAGCCCTTGTCCAGACAGGAAACTGAGCCCCGGAAAGTGGACACCTGGGCTGACTGGGCTCCTCTGGCGGCAACAGCCTCCACGGGTCCCATCTCCAGGTACACCGGCGTGTTGGCGGGGGGCACCGTGCACCCTGTCAGCAGACTGAGAAAGCAATTCCTGAGCGAGCGTTTTGATAGATCGCTCAGTCACCGGAATCAGCGGCTGATAAATATTGAATTGCAGTTCTCCACAAATGCCCCAATTATCTCCCCAAAAGCAAGAATTAGTGCCGCATAGCAGCGCGTCACTAAATGTCACCCAGCTAATTGAATTTCTTGATTGACTAAAATATTCCCAGTTCTGAAATTTAGACAGACAACAGAGAGGTTTTGGCAATGCTAGCTCTTCCCCTGAGGTTAGGCTGGGAGCAGTAGCCTTCTCCTCCAGCTGCTGGGGACCTGGGGAACCCGAAGAGGTGACCATCTCTTCCAGGGAGTGGGGTGAGGGCAGAGGAAGCCCAACTGGACAGCTCTCCATGAGGTGGACTTGGCTCAGGGATGCCTGGGCTGCTTGGACACCCGGCCTCTCCAAGTCAGGTCCACCCGGCTCCCATCTGGAATGGGGTCCAGTCCCCCAACCCAGCTCCTCGTCTCATTGCTCAGTCTGGAGGCCTCCACAGTTGCTCAGAGCTGGGAGGAGGTTAATACTCCATAGAGTCCAGTCCTGCCAGTGGTCTCGCCTGCCTCTGGGACCCCATCCACTGCACATGGCCATGTTTCAGTGGCCCTGTGCCCTTGGACCAGCTGACCTATAGTCGTGTCCTGCGACTGTCATTGTCCTGTGGGAAACCCCTCCTCTCTTTGTGTCCCATGCCACCTTTCTCCCAGGGACACGTGTGGGTCACAGAAGCGTAGACACCACCTCCTCCCTCAGCGCCGTGCGTTTCAGACACAGCTCCAGGGTCGGGCCTCCCTCATCCTCTCCTTCTTCCTCCCTGTCTTCTGTCAATCGGCCTCTCGGGACCCTGCCTTGGAACAGGACCTTCCACACACTGGCTCAGCACATCACGGCAGGGGCCGCATTCTGTCTTGGCGTCTGAGATTCTCCCTCACATATAAAACAGGCCATCAGAAATCGTCCTGCCCTGGGGACTGCTCTCCGGGGTCCTGGGAGCCGTCCTTGCCCTATTTTCTGGGACTTTGCTTCAACAGCTCTCTCCCTCTGTGCCTCCAGGGCTCACCCAGCAGCTCTTACAGAGGTGCAAGTCCCTTCCGCCTCCCAAGCCGAGCAGGGACCTCGGGAGCTTCTTCTTCTTCTTTTTTTTTTTTTTTAAAGAGAGAGTGAGGAGAGAGAGAGAGAGAGAGAGAGAGAGAGAGAGAGAGAGAGAGAGAGAGAATTTTTTTAAATATTTATTTTTCAGTTATCGGCGGACACAACATCTTTGTTTGTACGTGGTGCTGAGAATCGAACCCGGGCCGCACGCATGCCAGGCGAGTGCGCTACCACTTGAGCCACATCCCCAGCCCCCCTTGGGAGCTTCTTATTGGCACGTTCTCGTGGCATAGGGACCCTCCCTCTTTTCCTGTGCACCAAGCCCCTGGAGAGCACTGATGTCCTGCCCACCCACCTGCGGCCCATCCAACAGCCACTGCGCAGCCGCTGGACATGCTCTTGCAGGGGTGACCCCAGGTCCACCTGGTCAGTCCCTGGGCTGCCTTTGGCCTCATCTAGAGGACTGGTCTGAGGTTGGCTTTTCTTCTCACCTCCCAGGGGTCCCCCCAGCCCAGGGTGGAGGGCCCTGGAGGCTGGGCGGCCAGCTGTCGGCTGTCAGTTGGAAACACAGGAGCAGAGGCTGTGGGGAGCAGCGATTTGGGTTTCAACAGTCCTTGGCCCCCTGAGCCCTGCAGGCTCCCACTCACTCTGTAGCAGGGCCGTCTCTGGAGTGAGTCGATTTGACAGTGTCCATTTGTGCTTCTTGAGCACCGACTGTGCCTGGCACTGGGGGTTCAAGACAAGCCTCCTCCCTGCCCTCCCAGTGCCAGGGGCACAGGAGGACCTAGCCTGGGGACAAGGCAGCCTGCCTGGGCCAAGCGACCCTCCCCACCTCTGCAGCCTGCCCTCTCCCTGGAATCCAACCCTGGAGTGGAGAATCCCCTTACATCTGTTTTCATTAAGGGTTGAGAAGCACCTGAGCCATGGCAGGCTGTGGGGAGAGTAGTTAGGAAGTGCTGTGGGCCTGCTTCCCTCTCCCAGAGTCCATTTGTCACCTAGAAATGGATCTGTAGATAGCACGGAAGCCAAACGCTGTTCATCTGGGAAATGTGCTCTTTGAGTGCATTAAAGACACTTTGAGTGCTTTTGGGTCAGAATATTCCAGATAGCACCAGTCGAGAGCCTGGGGATCAGGCCATGTGTCACCCTGGGCCTCTGCTCTTGAGCCCCCACCCAGGGCTGTCCAGCTACAAAGGCAGGTGAGGAGCTTGGCCGGGGAAGGGCTACCCTGTGTTCCCAGAGCTGACCGCAGAACGGCCCCTGGGAGAGTGGCCAGGTTGAGGTCATGGGGATGTGTGTGATTGGGGCTGGGAGACTGCAGGGCAGGCGAGAGGGGATAGCCACTTGGAGGACAGTGGACGATGGGAAGAGGAGGAAGCAGGCTGCCTGCTGAGTCAGGGGTGCCAGCCCTGGATGCTCAGGCCACTAAAGCCAGGGTCAGTCCCCAGGTGGGACGTCACGTGAAGGCCCTTCTCAGGGCTCCTGCTGAGGGCCTGCCAGCCTGCCGGGGCCTTGATGCTGGCAGGAGGTCCAGCAGCAGTGGCCACCTGCAGGGTCTCCTGTGGGTACACCTGGCAGACCCCACATAGAAGGAAAGTGACTGAGGCCATCACAGGTCGTACTAGGTGCCCACTGCCATGCCCACCCTACAGCCAGCGTCTCAGCTTGTCCATTGCTTTGGTCAGGATGTGGGCTGTGCTGCGGGGGCCTTGCTCAGCAGCCAAGGCTGCCCATCAGGCCTGGCCAGGACTCAGCAGAAAGCCTGGCCAGGGAGGCCCTGACCTGGCTGCTGGGGCCCTGGCTGTCCCCATTCTCACTGGCCCTGCACAGGGCAGCTCCCACACAGTGGCTGTGTGGGAGGGAAGGAAGGGGGCGCTGTCACCTCCCTAGAGAGGGAGCCAGAAGGATCGTTTCCTGGGCTGCCCTCTGCTCCTTAGAGGTAGAGCCGCAGGCCCCACCGTGGGGGCAGGGACCAGCAGGTGGGACCCCCTGCCCCTGCCAGAGAGCACAGCAGCCCACAAGGGGCCTCCTGCTGCTGGCCTGTGGGAGGACCTTGAAGGCCTGTGTGGGTGTGGACAGCAGCCCCCCACCCCTCTCCACACTGGGGGGGACTGGGAGCACCCAAGAGTGAAGTGAGCCCAGGGGACCCCTGCACTGGACTTGGGGCCCAGGGACCTGTCTCTACTCCCACCTCCCCCCAGGCCTGGAAGCCTCATGGGGAAGGAGCCTCCCGTTCTCTGGGTGAGCAGGTCCTGAGAGGAGGCGGAGGAGCAGGTGGGCAGAGAAGACATGCCAGGGTCCCCCGGGCCGGCGGAAGGAAGGCTGGGATGGAAAGGGGACCTCTTCAGGAGTTGGGAAGCGCTGACCTGGCGGGAGTCTGAGCACACAGGAGCCACCGCTGCCAGGCAGGCCCAGAGGACTTCTGATGGATGGAGAGGACAGCCTGCTTGGGTAATGAGAGGGTTTTATTCCTTTTTATTAACAAACAAACTCTTCATCAAAAGTGGGCGTCTTGTCAGGTTTCTAGAGTTTCAACCACTTATTAAAAATGAGCACTTTTTAAAACAGAGAAGGAATGAGGGACTGGCCGACTAGCTGCCTTCCTGGGAGCACTCAGGGACCAGCTCTAAAGAGCTTGTGCAGCAGCTTCCCTGAGCCCCAGGAGGAAAAGGGGGAGGAGGGGAGGAGGGAAGTGGGGGATGGGGGAGGGGAGGAGGCGGAGGGAAGAAAGGGAAAGGGAGGGGAGGAGGAGCATGGAGAGGAGGGTGGAGAGGAGGATGTGGGGAGAGGGTGGAGGAGGGAGGGGAGGAGGAGGAGAGGAGGAGGAGAAGGGAGGAGGAAGGGGAGGGGGAGGAGAGAGGGAGGAGGAGAGGAGGAGGGAGGGAGAGGAGAGGAGAGGGGGAGGAGGGAGAGGGGGAGAAGGAGGGGAGGAGGGGAAGGAGGGGAAGGAGAAGAGGGGGAGGGGAGGAGGGGAGGAGGGGAGAGGGAGGGGAGGAGGGGAGAGGGAGGAAGGGAAGGGGAGGAGGGGAGAGGGAGGAGAGGGAGGGTGAGGGGAGGAGGATGGGGAGGGAATGGGGAAGGGAGGAGGGGGAGGAGAGGAGGGGGGAGGAGAGGGAGGGAAGGAGGGTTGGAGTGGAGATGGAGGAGGAGAAGGGGAGGAGGGGGAGAGGAGGAGGGACGGGGAGGAGGAAGAGGGGGAGGAGGGGGAGGGGAGGAGGAGGGGGAGGGGAGGAGGAGGGCAGGGAGAGGAGGTGGAGGAGGCTGCTGGGCTGCAGGAGGGGAGAGCAAGAGGAGGGGCTGCCACCAGGGGCGCTGGCCAGAAGTCATCAGACCCAGCTCAGCAGTTAGCATACCCAGCTGGAGCCCCAAGAGCCCAGAACTGTGCCATCCAGGAACATCTGTGTCCCCAGTGATGCTGCCCCCCGTGCAGATACAGTCTGGCCTCTGGTGGTGGTCACTGCTGTGACCCTGTGGCCTATGGACGCCATCTGACCACAGGACAGGATTCCCTGCTCCAGCGTGGAGGGCTGGAGGGCCCAAGGCCCAGAGCTGAGGGCTGGGCAGGTGACCGGCCTTGGGGGGAGCCCATGTGTGTTTACCTGCCTGCCTGCCATCCATCGCCTGCCTGCCATCTGTCACTCAGCACTATCAGCCATCTACATGTGGTCCACGTCACTACCCGTGAGCCATGTCACCGAGTGCCTTCTGGCCTCCTTGTTTTGCACACACCCCTGTTGGTGACTTTGGCTGGGAACCATAGAGACCAAGCCTGCGTGTGTGGCCATGGCTGGGGCCTGCCCCGCGGCTCTCCCCCTGCAGCCCAGTCCTCCCCGGGTCTCGCTCCTTCTCCTGCACTTAGCCTGGCGCCTCTTTCAAGGCGAGTCTCCCGGGAACACACTCCCTGGGTGCTGCCAGCCAGGAAGTCCCTCTTTCCTGACCACTGGAAGGATCTCCGCTCTCCTCCTGGTCTGGGGTTCCCATCATCTGTTTTCAGGTCGTGGTGAAGTACGCCGCATACCGTCCCCATCTCCTCCATTTCCACAGCTATGGGCACAGAATACACTCCTATGTCACACTCACTGCCGTCCACCCTCAGGTCCCTGTCTGTCTGTAAAACCAAACTCCACACCCACTAAACAGCACCCCAGCCCTGGGCCACCCTGTTCTCGTTGCTGTGGGTCAACCACTGACCAGGTGGGGCCACCATCGCCCAGTGCCCGTCACTCTGTGGCTGCTCGTGCCCTCGGGGGATGCCTTCCAGGTCACAGCCCCTCCCCAGGAGTGCAGTGGCCTTCCACGGCGTCTGCAGCCCACAACCACAGAGCTGCTTCCTCGTCTTGGCTGCGGTGGACGCAGCCACCGTGGGCGTGGGGGGAGCGTGGGGGGAGCGTGGGGGAGCGTGGGGGGAGCATTGGTGAACAGGTCTCTCTCTGACACTGGACTTCGCCCATGGGGGGTGTGAAACCAAGTGGGACTGCCGGGTCACCTGGCGACTGGTTCCATCTGCTGAGCAGGTGCCCACTCTTCCCCACGGTGCTGGGCGGTTCCCTGCTCATGGACAGAGCCCGAATGCCCAGTGCTCCCCGTCCTTGGCACAGGGGTCCTCACAGGAGTGAGGGGACTGCTCCGAGTCCTGATCTGCAGCTCCTGGGGAGGGGGATGCCCAGCGTTCTCATGCACTTACTGCCACTTGCCCGTTTGCCTCGGGGGGCGTTCTGCCCACGTCCGTGGCCCACCTGGGCATCAGGCTGCTGGCCGTGCTGCTGGGCGGCAGGAGGCCTCTGTATTCCAGGAGGATTTGTTGGCTTTCCTTTCCTTAGTCTCCTTTTTGTTCTGCTCGTATTGTGACAAGGTCTGAATGCGTGTGTTTCTTTTGTCGCCCGCGTCTCGGTGCCTGAGAGTCACGGCAAGGCCAAGGTGGTGAAGCGTCCACCTGTGCTGGGTTCTAAGAGTTACAGCTTCAGGTCTCGTAGGTGGACCCCGATCCACTCTGAACGGACTCTTAGGCAGGGGTGAGACAACCTTACTCCCTCTCCTGTAGATGCCCAGTGTCCCCCACCAGTCCTAGAAGACTGGTCTTTCCTATTGAGTGGGCACAACACCTTACCCCCGCTGGACCAGGTGTGAGGGTTACTTAGTCCTACTTCATCAGTCTGTCTGTCCGTCCTCTAGCCAGTTCCTCTGTCTAGTATCACACTCCCCACCCCCACTCCTTCAATGTCCTGCTCTGTTTTTCCAGTCTCTGTTCTCTTCACTCCGTCTTGCAGGTTTCCCTCTTTCTGTCCTCCACGGTGTCCTGTCTCCTAAGAAGCCCATTGAGGACATGCTTCCCTCCTGTGCTCTTGACTCTAACCCTTCCTTTGGGTGCTTTCCTGAGATTCCGTCCCTCTGTCCCCGGTGCCCGTCTGTTCTCACATGCTGACTACTTATCCATCAGGGCTCTGAGATGAACACTCTTCTCCTGAATCCAAGTCTGGTCCTTCCGACACTCTCCCGTGTCTGGTGCTGATTCTTGCTCTTGGCTTTAAATTGGGCTTTTTGTCTCTTATTATGCCTTGTGATCTCTGGTACCATCCATGATGTTCTGGGACAAAGGAATCACGGCAGACGGGGCCGTGGCAACGAGGCAGCAGAGCGGGGGAGGCACGTCTGATATTCTGTGGTCAGCCAGTCTTCAGGGACCCTAAGGCTCCGGAAAGTCGCTTCTCAGGCACTTTATTTAGTGTTTAGACCAGTTTGTTCTGAAAACAGGGCCAGAGCAGCTGAGGTGCCATACACTGTTACCCAGGCCACAGTCGGAACATGGGCAACTCCGAATGCTGGGAGGGGGAGCAGCAGGGTCTCCAGCTGTGTCTGGTGGAGACGTGAGGTGGGGCAGCCACGTGGACGGCCGTCTGGTGGCTTCTTACTCTCACCCTGTGACTCAGCCATTGCATTCCTTAGTCTTTGCCCAAAGGAGCTGAAAACTTGTGTCCACATACCCAGCTGCACGCAAGCCGTCCAGCCATGAAGACCGGAGAACCTTAAATGCATATTGATAAGCCAAAGGAGCCCATCTGGAAGGCCTTGAAACAGGTACTTCCCCTGGGTGACCTTCCGGGAAAGGCAGATGGACAGAGCACCAAACGGAACTGCGTTCCATGGCTGCAGGTGGAGGCTGACTGGGGGACACAGGACTTGGTGACACTGTGGTGGTGGATCCCTGACCTGGGGCATTTGTCCAAACCCCTAGGACACCCAGCACCCACAGTGTACCCTGACGGGAACGATGGCCTTTGGTGACGGTGATGTGGGCTCATCCCTTGTAACAGACGCTCACTCATCTCTGGTGTGGTTTGAGGGGAGGCTGTGTGTGGAGGGCAGGAAGTCCCTGGGGACGCTGTACCTGCCTTTCCACTTTGTGGGACCCTAAAGTGATCTAGAATGTAGAGATTAATACAGTGAACACAGGGCCAGGTCCTGGGCATGAGGGGCCCCTCCAGCCACTGCTCCTGTCCTTGGGGCAGCACATGGAAAGCCCACAGGTAGGCGCCCACTCCCCGCTGTCTCCATGGGAAGCTCAAAGCTGCTGGGGTGACAGTGGGCAGAGTGAGGGCCCAGGGCAGGGAGGCAGCAGGAGGCCCTCAGACCCCAAGAGGAGAAGGGGACAAGAAGCCCAGGTGACCCCCTGAAAGGGCACCCCAGGTGCGCCTGACGGGGGAGGGCGTGAGAGCCCAGTGGGGGTGGCGGCCTGCAGACCTGGGTTGGAGGGTGCCTCGTCCAGGAGCTCAGCTGCAGGCGCTGCTCTTCAGTCACCCAGCTGCCGGGGACACCCAGCTGCCGGGGACACCCAGCCCCATTCCTTGGAGTCCAGCTGGGCACTGCTGTCTTCTCAGCCCTCTGCTTCTCAGTACCGCTCCCTCGCATGATGCCTGGTGGGGGAAGGGGGTCACCTGGGGACACCTCTGTCCTGGGCGAGATACTGTGGGCAGGAGGACCCGTCCACAGCTGTGCTGGCCCAAGCACTGAGCCAGGAGCCTGGAGGTCAGTGTGAGGCCACAGGTGTGAGACCCAGGTCCCTCAGGCCTGGCCACTTCTCTCGAGGAGACTTCCTTTTACTTTCTGAACCTCAGCAGGCCACTCCTGTCAGGACGGCTGTGGCATGTCACATGGGGACGGCCCCCTCAAGGCCTGCTCCCTGCGTGCTCCCGGATCCCAGGGCACTGTACGAGGAAGAGGATGGGTCGAGGACAACCCTGCGCTGTCTGTGACCATGCTGAGCCTGCCCTGCCGGGAAGGGCTGGCCAGTGGCACACAACCTGGAGGACGAGGGGACAAGGGCCTCGGCAGTTAAGGGGACGTTGGCAGAAACCAGTCACCAGAACTCCGAGTGTTTGCTGCACTGTTAGCAGGAGAAGCCGGCAGTGGCCTTGCAGCCTGGTGCTATCCTGGGCTCTGTCCTGGGTGCTGTGTCCTGGGCACTGTCCTAGGCACTGTCCTGGGTGCTGCCCTGGTCTCTGGCCTAGGTGCTGTCCTGTGCATTATCCTGGGTGCTGTCCTCAGGTCTCTATGACACTTGCTGTCCTGGGTGCTGTTTCCCGGTCTCTCCTCTGGGTGCTGTGCTGGATACTATCTCCTGTTCTCTATTCTGGGTGCTGTCCTGGGCTCTATCCTGGGTGCTGTCCTTGGCTCTGTCCTGGGTGCTGTCTCCTGGTCTCTTTTCTGGGTGCTGTCCTTGGTGCTGTCCTGGGCTCTTTCCTGGGTGCTGTCTCCTGGTCTCTTTTCTGGGTGCTGTCCTTGGTGCTGTCCTGGGCTCTGTCCTGGGTGCTGTCTCCTGGTCTCTTTCCTGGGTGCTGTCCTTGGTTCTGTTCTGGGTGCTGACTCCTGGTCCCTATTCTGGGTGCTGTCCTTGGCTCTCTCCTGGGTGCTGTCCTTGGCTCTCTCCTGGGTGCTGTCTCCTGGTCTCTTTTCTGGGTGCTGTCCTTGGTTCTGTTCTGGGTGCTGACTCCTGGTCCCTATTCTGGGTGCTGTCCTGGACTCTGTCCTGGGTGCTGTCCTTGGCTCTGTCCTGGGTGCTGTCTCCTGGTCTCTTTTCTGGGTGCTGTCCTTGGTGCTGTCCTGGGCTCTGTCCTGGGTGCTGTCTCCTGGTCTCTTTTCTGGGTGCTGTCCTTGGTGCTGTCCTGGGCTCTGTCCTGGGTGCTGTCATGGTGCGGTCTCCTGGTCTCTGTCCTGGTCCCTATTCTGGGTGCTGTGCTGGGTGCTGCCCTCCTGGGCTCCGACCTGGGCACATTCCTGGCCACACCTGCTTGGTTTGCAGTCTGGAGTGGGGGTTTCCTTTGTCATTCAGTCCTCCTGAGGCTGTGACTGGATTAACCTTGAGAGTGGACATAGGACAGGCTGCTGACAGTCTGACAAGAATGAATATTGACTCCTCGCTCCCGGGAGGAGGTCGGTTCCCCTGGACACGGACTGACCTTGCTTCGTGTGGATCAATTGAAGCCCCTTGGGTCAGTGATCTCAATGTTCCCTTCAGCAGCAGTCCGTGTCCCCTCCCACTGCTACCTGCCCTGGGACGCCATGCCAGGAGGCAGGCCTGTCTGCCCTCTGGTCACCATCGGGCAGGGCAATATCCCCTCACAGCCTCTGAGACCCTCCTGACTGATACGACCTGCGGCCCCTCAAGGAAGTTGGGGCCCATGCCCTGCAGGCAGCTCCTTGCGGGCCTCCTGGGGGACAGGATGGGAGACAGGAGAGAAGCTGCTGGACGCATCCCTCTCATGCGCTGGCAGCCTGTCCCTCCTCAGGGTGCAGGGCCACTCTGAGTGTGAGGAGCAGACAGGCCAGCTGTGGCGGGGAACGGAGTCCTGGCTCACTTGGATTCGCCCCAGCCCTTTCTGCCCTTACCAGGCCCAGGCCACCTCTGTCCCAGGCAGCCCAAGGGAGATGGGGAAGGGAGGGCCAGAGGTGGACGTTCCAGGGCACACAGCAGCCGTGCCTGGACTTTGGGTGTCCCATGCATGAGGAGCCCTGGGGTTGTTGGGGTGTGGGCTGTGGCCCTTGGAAGCACCCTAACTCTGGGGACACTCCTTCCCCTCCCAACCCTGTCTAAGCAGGACCCAGATCCTGGGGTCAGCAGCTCCCGTGAATTCACCAATCTTGGCCCCAGGACTCTGATTCTCAAGGAGCCCCAGACCTGGACTTGCAGAGCCTCACTGCAGCCAGAGCCCTTTAGCACTCGGGAGACGAGGCTGGGCCCCAGGCCTCCTGGGCCCGTCTCTCTGCCATGGCTGGACAGGTGCGGAGGGTCCTGTCATGCAGCTTTCCCAAAGGACACCACTAGAGCTGACCCCTCAGGTGAGGGGCCAGGACCAACCATAGGACCGCAGGAAAAGTGTCCCTCTGGTCAGTGGAGGTGAATGTGGGCAGCTGCCTGCTCAGGACCATCCTCCCCTGAGAGCATGTGAACCCTAAGGGTACCAGGAGGACACATAGGTGGACCAGTGGACACCTCCCCAGGGCGGGGGCTCCCTGGCCTCTGAACCAAAGAATCTCTGTGGAAACACACACCGTGGACATGAGGTCTCATGGAGAAACCCCGGGGGAGACGCAGGACCGAGAGAAGGTGGGGAGACAGGTGAGCTGGGCAGACTGGCCCCTGCCCTGTCCCTGCTTGGTGTGAGACAGTGGCCCCCTCACCTTCAGCAGAACAGAGGAGAGGATGGGGCATCTGCTGGCGCCCTCCCTCCCAGGGCAAGGGTCAATCCCGCAGGGCAGCAGAGCCCGGAGTGGCCACGGCTCACAGGAGCTAGGAGGCTGGGTGGCTCAGCCACTGTCCCCATTCAGGAGGGTAGGGGACCCTCAGCCAGTGCCC